>NC_051179.1:175950520-176090519 GCF_013339695.2 Rhipicephalus sanguineus | reverse complement strand
CGACAGCGACAAACGGGCTCCGTCGCGATGTCGCGTCGCGACGGGAGCACCCACATGTTCGCGACAAAGTGTCATGGTTGCTAGATTTAAAACTATTGCGTGCACGCAGGTAAATTGCAAAAAAGAATTACAGAGTAGATGAATGGCAGCATGTCATATTTATTATTGACTTGTGTGAGATAAGGAAGTCACAGCAGCATTACGGGATTTTCTTTTTTTTGCAATGTTTTATTTAACTGCGACAGTAGTATCTGCTGTGACCTCGAGTGGGCGCACGGAAGCGCACGCTATCTATCTACTACGCATCTGCGACGTCTACGACGCTACGACGCACTTTAAACTGACATTGCAGCAAGCTACCATCATTGCAGCAAGCTACCAACGAAACATCAAAACGAGCCGTCGATCAAAATTAACGACAAAATACGGCCTCTCCCTCGCTCTCCACGTGAGATGGGGTTGCAAAGAAGGTAGGCTATAACTTGCATTCATTGAAGTACGCGCCGATTGGAAGCATCGAAGTACGCGCAGATTGGTTGCCAGGCATGGTTTCAGCAGTCAATAACGCGTTTTAGTCTGTCCGGCATTAAAGAAAGCGTCGCGTAAAACCAAATAAAGTCTCCTCAAGCTGGTGCCAGGTCAAGTGGCGCCAGCCATGGAGGACTAGAAACAACTAACAAACGCGCAATCCATGCCCTCCGAGCATTCGGAAGCGCCCATCTCGACTCGCTAAGCCTACAGCATCAATTATTTGACTACGGCTATCAAAAACAGCGCCGAATTGTCACGAATACATTGCTGTCGAAGCTTAAGGACATGAATCTAAAGCAAATGGAAGCATCAGTTCGGAGCTTACACGCTACAGAGCGCACGGCGGCCACTTGATAGATTCGAGGTGGACGACAACCGCTTTTGGCAGTGCGGCCATGTTTTTCGGAGGCTCGCCGGCGAAGCTTGCCGTGCAAATTGGACAGCTCTCAAGCCCCAACCGCATGCACGCGATTTTCGGGCGACAGCGACGAGCGACATGATTTGCTGTCGCGGAGGGCCATCCATCGCCGTCGCTTGTCGCGTCGCAGCTTTCTGGAAAACTAGAAAAAATCGCTTGTCGCCCGGAAGTGAGCGTGACGATTTCCGGCAACATGGCAGCATCACCGATCCTCGCTTCGGTTGCAATTTGCTCTTGATGCTTCCAATCGGCGCGTACTTCAATGAATGCAAGTTATAGCCTACCTTCTTTGCAACCCCATCTCACGTGGAGAGCGAGGGAGAGGCCGTATTTTGTCGTTAATTTTGATCGACGGCTCGTTTTGATGTTTCGTTGGTAGCTTGCTGCAATGATGGTAGCTTGCTGCAATGTCAGTTTAAAGTGCGTCGTAGCGTCGTAGACGTCGTAGATGCGTAGTAGATAGATAGCGTGCGCTTCCAGGCGCCCCCTCGAGGTCACAGCAGATACTACTGTCGCAGTGAAACAAAACATTGCAAAAAAAAGAAAATCCCGTAACGCTGCTGTGACTTCCTTATCTCACACAAGTCAATAAGAAATTTGACATGCTGCCATTCATCTACTCTGTAATTCTTTTTTGCAATTTACCTGCGTGCACGCAATAGTTTTAAATCTAGCAACCATGACACTTTGTCGCGAACATGTGGGTGCTCCCGTCGCGACGCGACATCGCGACGGAGCCCGTTTGTCGCTGTCGCTCGTCGCCGTCGCTCGAAAATCGCGTGCATGCGGTTGGGGCTTAATGGACGGTTCATTTCAGCCGCCGCTTATTGGCGGGAGCTCAGCGAGCAGTGCGCGCTTTGTTTCCGGTACTTCTTCGCAACATCATTTTGACGTCACGAAGCTTTCACAACTCTCGAAACGAATAAGCGGGTCGGAATTTACTTCAACGAAACGAACCCCAGGCCCCAGAGATCCGCTTTTGGGGGCACATGTCGGAAGCCGTGCATCAACGCTGACCGCGTTAGCCATCGAATTAGGTTTAATGCGTGCGGCCGTGACACGCCTGTGAATGTCGGTACTAATTCCCGGCATCGTTCTCAAACATATGGGAAACGTTGATACGCAAGTTCACACTTGACAAGTTCCTGTTTCTGTACATATCGTCCACTTCTTTCTTACGATGGGAATGTGCTGGCGTGCTCGGTGGGTCGGCGTGGCCAAGAGCGAGGTGATATCACAGCTCATCGCTTTTTCGCGTAACTGAATGCGCTCTGCGGAAATGGATGGACATCTTTAGATGAACACATCGAGAATAGCTACCCGGAAGTTGTCGTATCTTTCTCTCCTCTACAAGTCTCATGAGTATTGTCTGACCTCAACACTGCGGCGTCCTCCAGCGTTAAAGGTTCGACGACCCAACTCGGTGGATAGCATATTCGTGGAGTCTTGGACGTAGTGCACTCAGCATAGATAATTAAAATATAGAAGTAATATATATCTATGCGTTATTACACTTTTTCAACACGAAAGTGTTTCATGCCGGGGTCCACTAAGACTTTCATGACGTATTTCCGTCACAGAAGTACGTCAGCAAAACTAACAACACCGGATGGCAAAGGAAAAAAAACTAAGAAAAGGATCCATTGACGGGAGTCGAACCCTTGACATCCCAGTCCATGACGATGGCTGGCGGGAACAGTGGCTGGCCCACTGAGCTACCGCCAAGCACATTACGGAGGCTATATGAACGCGCCTTTTATCTTTCACATTTTCCTCACGCGGTGCTCTTGGGTGGATGTATGAATGCTATGAGCGTCGCTTTATAACGGGGTGGTGACAAGTGTGCCACCAGGCTCGAAAAAAAATTGCAGTGGCATAGCTCGGCTATGCCAGGATATACGTAGCGTTTGCAAAGGTTCAGCTGATTATTTTTGCTTTTCAGGTTGTCTAGGAATATTAGCTTTCTTCTGTTCATTCTTCGTACGCTGAACCGCTAATTGCCAGGCAACTACTTCGGGATCTGATGAGATAAGCTTCTCGGCTCTTCTGCGCCATTGAGCAGCATTTGCGCTCTCCTTGTCCATGGCGTTACCCACCTGCAAACACCAGTCAGAGGCGCTATCAATCGGCTCCAGCGCAGTGTCAGACGGCGACTGTACAGCGAAGGCAAATAGCTGCGCGCGCGCTGGCGCCAGTGTGTCTGCCATGGCTATGGCGTCACTCCTCTCTAATGCGCAGACCTGCAGCGGCGAGTCGCGCGCGGCGGTGGCGGAGTCTGCGCGCGCCGGCGCCAATGTGTGTGTGTGTGTAGTGGTTCTTGAGGAAAAGGAAAAGGCGCTAATTTCTGTCTGCCTATAGGCGACACGGCTAAGCGCCTATAGGGGTAGGGGGATGGGGATAAAAAGAAAAGTAGAAAGATAAGGAAATAAGTTGGGGCAGAGCGACGGAGAAGAAAGAGCTAAGAAAGATGGGGGGGAGTCGGTCACAAGAGTTCAGGTACGGGACCACGGTCGGCTAGAGGCACGAGCACATCGGTGACGGAGCGGCGAGGCCCCGGTCGATGAGAGGCACACAGCATGGCGGACGAGGCAACCGTCACGGGGCGTCGGTCGCCGAGAGGCACGAGTACGTCACGTACGGGCGAACCACGATCGGTGAATCCAGGGCATCGCGGGCGGCGCGACCGTTCTTCATGAAATCCTCCGAGCAACTCCCTGTGTCTGCCGCGGCTACGACGCCACTCCTCCCGAACGCGCAGACCAGCAGCGGCGAGTCGCGCGCGGAGAGCGTAGAGCCAGCTGTGTGACATCGCTGATCCTCGCGCATGCGCAGCACGGCTGATGAGGATCCACGCAAAATCGGCTCCGGCTAGGCAAGTGTAGCTAACGCTACCAGTGAATTACACCATCTCCCGCTAAAGGGGATCATGAGGCGATGCGAAGCCGGAGCACTTGCACGATCGCGTTCCGTTGGCGTTCGGTAGGTATGCTACCGACCTTGCGTCGTGGAACGCGAAGAGGAACAATACACGCGTCGTGTCTTCCCTCTAGCCTGGCCGTTATTCTCTCAGGGCGTGCGGGGAATGTCGACAGGCGCGCGAGAGAGAGGCAGCGCAGGAGAGGAGAGAGAGAGAGGGGGAGGGGACGCGCATGCACTGGCCCTCATCGCGGCGCTACGCAGGAGAGAATTTCGGCATGTCGAGCCCGCATTTCACAGGAGCCAACCGAGGCAAGCGCTGGACTGAACGCGCGCAGCGCTCTACTATTTGAATTAGAGGAGTCTAGAGGAGGAGAGTAGCGTATTGCCCGTGAGAGCAGAAGCGAGAACGCAGGAGAAGCGCAAGCAGGTGCTGGTAGGGAAGTGGAGAGAGTAACGCTGAGCTGTTGGAGAGAGGGAAGGAGGAGAGTCGCGCATGCGTAGTGTGAGCGTGAACTACAACGCTCCGTGCGGATGGCCACGCCGCGTTACATACCCCCGAGCAAGAGATACTTCGCATCCAGAAAACGCGCCGTTGCTACGACTGTCCCATTCGGCGTGTTTCCAATACAAGTTTAATTTCGTCGACGCTTTAACACCGTCACGTGGCGTCTTTAGCCCAAGCCTGGATGGAGCATTGTACCCATCCATATCGATATGGATGGAGCATTGCACCCATCCATATCGATATAGATGGAGCGTTGCATCCATCCATATCGAAAAATAGCTCTCCGACGCTCACCTGACTGTCGCACCGCGTTCCCCGCTCGCCCTATGAGAGGTAACGGCCAGGCTAGAGGGAAGACACGACGCGCGTAGCGTTTCTCATCGCATTTCATGACGCTTTGAAGGAATGCGTATCGAGTATCAATCAATGTTGATTATGTGCTTATTGATTCCATCTTTGCGTGTGATTCACCGCATGCGATGTCCACGCATATGTTAAGAACTTCAGCTACCGCAAGGGTTATATCATGATCATGGGCGTTTGTCGTTGTTACGGAGATGTGCCACTAGGCGTCAACGTGAGTGCGATGCGTCCACATCAAGCGGTGCTACATCTGTCCAACGACAGTAGTCATTGTACAAGCTCTCATATACTAATTCGCTATAAACAATAAACTACTTCTGTGACGACAAGTTTCACTTTCGTGTTATACCGATTTCTGTGATGGAGGGATCAGCCATCTTTTTTTCCTTTCCTTTTACTCGCGTAAACCACCCCGCCACGGTAGTCTAGTAGTTATGGCGCTCGACTGCTGACCCGAAGGTCGCGGGATCGAATCCCGGCCGCGGCGGCTGCATTTTAGATGGAGGAGAAGATGTTTGAGGCCCGTGTGCTTAGATTTAGGCTCACATTAAGGAACCCCAGGTGGTCGAAATTTCCGGAGCCCTCCACTACGGCGTCTCTCATAATGAAATCGTGGTTTTCGGACGTTATACCCAAGCTATTATTATTTTTACTGGTGTAAACCGATAAATAAAAATATATACTCCAGAACGGTGATGCATAATGCATCATATGGGCACATACTCTCAATTGGTCAATATACGAGAAATATCAGTTGTGAATTCTCTTCTTCCACCCTGCTTTTGCCATGCAGTCATCCACCCCTTCTTCTTTGTCCCGTATGACTATTGTGCGCGATCAACTGATTTCGCTCCATTTTGTGCATCTTCGGTTGCGCAAGCGGAGCTAACATGGTGTAGTCGACAGCGCAAAATACTGATAGGCTCAACACTTAATGCTGACATTGTACGCGTGTTTATGAAAAAATATGTGGCCAGGAGATATTGTCCGTAAGAAGGGCAGTAGAGACGAGAACGAAAAAGGCGCCGGATTATTTGATCCTCCCGAGGGACAAACTTTTTCAGCGAAGAAGATGCAGCTCTGCAGAAAAAAAAGCGAGACGTTTTCACGTTTTTTGTATATTGATTGCGATAAATATTATACGGACACTCTGCACAGCTTTACACTGCCAGGTTCCGTATAAATTCCAAATCGACGACATTGCTCCGCAAATCGTATGCTGTAGTCGCGAGTAACAGCTCGCGAGCCTTGGTGAGGAACACGGCTGAAGCAGAGATAAAACAAGCTGGCCATCTCCATCGCACGGAGGGCGCATGTGATAACATCATCCCGCGCGAGGCCTGCCGTCGATTGTTCCTCGACCAGAAAAGAAACGCCCCGCCCCTCTTTCGCTCGACGAAGAAGCATGAACGGACACCGGGGTAGAGGTGAACTGTGAACTTTGACTATAAGGGCGCGGTCCTGAGCGCTGGTACGCGCGCGCGCGCTATCTCGTCAGGCATTAGCAAACAGCCCGTATGCCCTTCTACGCGCTGTGATAACGCTTCGTGCTGTGGCTACTCATACGACAAACTGCATGAAAACCGCTTCTCTCCCGGGAGCGGCCGTATTCCCACACAGCAGCGTTGTTTAGAGTTACGCGAGATCGTATCAAAAAGAGTTAGCTGCCAGCCTCATTCGTATAACAGTACGGCATGTTGCTATAGCATTCACTGCTTCGCCCTTTCGGTTAACGAGATTTTTTTCAAAATTCAAGGCACAAATTTCTGTCCCCACCAACTCTCTCCAATCTATACGTATACACATATAGATAGAAAACTAACCTTGTAGTTTATGAGCACTCGCGCCACACACTCGGCGCCTGAAATGACGTAAAAGATGTAGCGCTATAAATACAATGGCAGGTGTGGTTCATGCACAGAGCCAGTATTCACAAAATATTCTTACGCTCAAGGCATTCGTGAGGCAGTATTTGAGTGAATCCTGATTCTAGACATACTAGTGAAGTCGGCCGACCGATGGCAAAACCATTTACGGAGGAGACGTGCAGTCTGAACAGAAAACGTTTGGCACAAGTGACTGGTGGTCGGAGCAGAATGATAGCGACACGAGGCGCTGTGTTCACGCCGTTATCGAGAGTGCCAAGCACATTCCATTTTCCAAAGCAGGGTTGGCCTGCAGAAAGCACTCCAACAAACAGCTTTTTCGGGGCAACTGCGATAAAAATATACGGCTGCTCGCAACTACAACGAAAAAAGATAAAAACATGGCTGATCCCCCTGTCATAGGAATCGGTATAACACGAAAGTGAAACGTGTCTTCACAGACGTAGTTTAGCGTTTGTTGTGCTTTTTTTTCGCCCCAAGCGCGAAGGAATTAGTGCTACAGCATCAAATTGTAATGTTACGCGAAGAACGGCAAGTCGATCGAAACTTGCAATGTGCTGCTCAAGCAGAAATGACGCGCGGAACCAACATACACAGGATGAGTGCGAACTGTCACAGTTGTAACTTATTTCTGTATGAGCAGCGCGTTCCTTTCGCAAAAGCGGCCGCTGCAGTGAGTGAGGTGACCTTGGTGTAGAGCTGTGCACGGGCCGTATTTCCGAGCCCGAGCCCGGCCCGGGCCCGCCGATATTGGCGAAGGCCCGCCCGAGCCCGACGGCAATGGGCTGCGAGCCCGCCCGGCCCGGCCCGACGTACGAAAGCACTATCCCGGGCCCGGTCCGGCCCGGCCCGGCTCGGCTCGGCTCGGCTTTTTGAAGGTTCCCTGCGAAAACAAAACATCGTTTTCCGGTAATTTGGCATTTTATTGAGCATATCAAATATGATGAAACGACAGACGACGAACAGTCTCTATTATACAGATTACAAATTACAAGTAGACGGCCTCATGCCAGCAACAATGGACTTCGCTCGCCAAAGCCGTCACGTGTATGGGGTATGCCCATGCAAGCGTCAGCTTGCACGAAGGCGATCTACGCCGGGTCGCTCGTCACTGTCGCGTGCATTTTCACTCATATGGGATTTGGCCTTAAATCTAACGCGAACAGTCGCGTGGTGCCGTCACTAGCTCAGGTGGTGTTACTTCTCTGTTTGTCGGAGTGCAACCGAGGCACTGCTTTACCTGCTCCCCTTTTTGTTTGAAGTAGCGAATGGAAAGGAAAAGCGGTAAAGGGCGGTCGCGAAAAAGGCGCTGTATGCGTGCTGGAGAAGAATTCCCGCTCATTCTCTATATTTCGGGCTTGAGTCGGGCTTTGCGCCGGGCCCGAGCCCGGCCCGATAATACTCCAAGTAGCCCGAGCCCGGCCCGGGCCCGAGGTGAAAATACGTCGGCCCGCCCGAGCCCGGCCCGCGGGCCGGGTCGGGCTCGGGCTTTCGGGCTACCCGGAGCCCGTGCACACCTCTACCTTGGTGCTCTCAACGGAAACTTGCAGACAGAGCGCAAGACGTACAAACCACCGAGATCACGAGATAAGCACCCGCACGAGCGACCACGCCCTGTCAAGGCGCGCGCTAATCCGCGTGGGGGACGACTTTTAAAGCGCGCTCTTCTAGAGTCACTGTATATGCTACCTTCAGGTAGCTGTATATGCTACCTAAAGGTACTGTATATGCTACCAAGGTAGCATATACAGTAACTAACTCTACGCTCTTCGTGCCCTTCGCGCCATCTCGCTAGTGATAATGAAAACAAGCTGTACCGCCGATATCTGAGTACCGCCACCGTCAAATGGTGTACATAATTAGATCGCCGTTAGCATAGAGAAGAACATGCTGTCTGTGGAGGAGTCGTTTCGCGCATCGCGCTGGCGAGCGAGAGGTCGTAAGTTCGACTCCCGGTGACGGAACTTTTTCTTATAGTTTTTTCTTTGCCATATGTTAGTCCTTATATTTTACAACGTTATATCCGTGACGGAAATGCGTCAGTGCAGCTGTGGTGGACCCCGGCATAAAACACTTTCGTGTTAAAAAAATCCCGCCTTCTCCCCGTAAAAGGAACCCCGAGTAGTACGCGAAGCAACGATGAGTCGACTTAGATTTCTGTAAATGTTTTATTTTCTTCATCACTTTTTATGGTCCTTCTATTCGAGGTTCCCCTGATGTTGTTACTCGTCATATATAACTTTAAGCTCAGGGGAACGTTTTCTCTTGAGTATAACGGCCTTGTGGTCCGTAAAGTATAAAGTTAATGGCTCTTGCTGCAAAGGTTGTAGCTTGAAGTTTGAGAATGCGATGTCAACGCGCCCGTTTCGCTTCGGCTTCGCGAGACCGCCGCTTCGGATCGGCCGGGGCACTGGCTACGCCGACGCGACGCCGGGGAGACAGGCCTCGTGCATAGGCTGCTTCGCATCTAAGGGTACTTCGCATGATTTAAGGCGTAGTGGGTACCTTGCATGAATGACGATGATTTATGGTGAACTGGGTGGCTTGCATGATTTATGGCGTAGTGGGTACCTTGCATGAATGACGATGATTTATGGCGAACTGGGTGCCTTGCATGATTTATGGCGTAGTGGGTAACTTGCATGATTTATACTAGAGCACGCGCCGCACTGGAGCGAGCCCTCTATCGCACGTCCATATGTCGGGCAAACATTCCTTTCTGCACACCATGCGCGAGCTCTCCTCTCGTGCCAGCACTTCGTTCTCTTCTTTCTTCCATACATCTAGTGGCACGGGGGACACTGGTCACACCGGGGGGACAGGCCTCGTTCATAAGCTGCTTCTTATCTAAAAAAAGAAATCATGTACGTAGCCACATCTGCCGATAAGCAATGAACAAGCGTTTCTTTAAGATGTGGGCTTTCGGATGGGCAAACAGCGACATGGACTGCTTTGCGCCGGTCTGCCGGGCACCGCTGCTTGGGAAATGGAAAGTGCTTGGCAATTTCGCTATCGGCTTGATCGTGAACAGCGCCGCGTGTCGCGATTTTGCACCTCCGGCCGCTGGTGACTTGTGCTAATCTTCTGCCGATGAGACAGTATTATGAGAGAGAGAGAGAGAAGAGGGAGAAAGGAAAGACAGGGAGGTTAACCAGAGGCAGTCTCCGGTTTGCTACCCTGCACGTGGGAAGGGGAAAGGGAACGTAAAAAAAAGTCACAGTTTCGCCGCAAGGGCGAAGCAATGAATGCGATAGCAAGAAAAGCGGCCCGTGATGGACGCGCTGCGACTACCGTGCGTCCATCACTACCCGGCAGCTACTAGACAGTTTTAATTTCACGTACGTAGGGACTTCTCATACGCAAACGTGAAAAGTACACGTACGTTACGTGCACGACATCTGAAACGCTTTTAGCTACACGCACGCGACGCGCGGTGAGAGCTACCACGTAGCTCGATCTGCTGAGAATCATGAACACTGCGGTAGTTTGTTCGAGCGCCCGCGCGAGCAGACAACGGAAGGGCAAGGTTCTCGCTGCGCAAATATAAGAAGAAGCGAGAGAGCTGGCCGACGCCTTCATGTGCGCCCGCGCGCTCCTAGCGCCATCTCGCTGGTAATGAAGAAACGCTTATAAGCGCCTGCGTCTCGGAGGACTGCAAACGGTAAAGGGTGTGTATATAACGCTCGCCGTTAGCTGCCAGAGGGATGTACGCTTTGTGGAGTAGTGCTTAGCGCACCGCGCTGCGAATCAGGGGTCGCTGGTTCGATTCCGTGCCTCGGAAGCATTTTGATGATTTATTTTTCTTTGGGATATTGATGTATATATACATACTTATACATATACGCAGCATGACGGCGGCGACGGCGACGGCAAAAATCAGCCGAGACTGTCCATATAATTGCTATCGCAGTAAAATGAAAGAGAAGAAGAAGAGTTTGTGACGACAGCACGCGACAAAATAAAACAAAAAGAAACAGAAAACGAAGTCATAACCGCAGTCCAAGTACTACAGATCAACATTTCCTTCCAGGAGTCACAGTTTGACAGTGAGGCCGGTTTCTCGAAGAAACCGCAACAACGCCCTCAGAGCGGCTCGTGCTGAAGACCGGGTAGGCCAAGGCCCTAGGATTTTGTTCTCCGTGAGAGGGCGCTTGTCCAGCTGGCCTAAGGCGACTGAGAGGGCCGCTGTTTCGGAGTTAAAGCGGGTGCACTCACAGAGAAGGTGCGCGACTGTTTCGCTGCACCCGCAGACTACACATGACGGGCTCTCAGCCATTCCAATATTAAAGGACTATGCATTTGAGAAGGCCACTCCCAGCCATAGACGGACCAGCAAGGTAGAGCCACGTCGTGATAAGCTGGACGGGATGCGTAATTCGAGATCAGGGTCCGAGGTATGCAGCCGTGCACTTGTAAATGTCGATAATTTCCACAAGTTCAACGTTATACGACGGGCTAGCACACGAACTTCTTTTGCGGCGTCCGATCTATAGAGGCGAATGGTGATACTGCTGACATCGTCGTGAGCGGATCGGGCAGCTGCGTCCACTTGGTCATTTCCCTGATTGCCACAGTGACTAGGCAGCCATTGGAATATTACTCGGTGCCCCTTTTCTATTGCTTCATGGTAGATTTGCCTAATTTCCGCAACGAGCTGCTCATGTGAGCCATGACATAAAGCGGAGGGTAGACTTTGGAGGGCTGCTTTGCTATCGCAGAAGATAGACCACGAATTAGGTGTCGGCTCCATGACAAATTGAAGAGCAGCACGGAGCGCTACTAGTACAGCAGCTGTAGTTGAGGTTGCGTGAAACATTTTGAGCTGTATTGTGATAGCTCTTGCTGGAATTATTACGGCGCCGGTTGAGCTTGCAGTCATAACTGAACCATCAGTGTAAATATGGGTGTGAGCGATGTACACCTCATGTTAATAACAGTAGTGCAGCCTGTTTAAGGGCAACCGATGCCATTCTTCTTTTCGTCGTAATTCCGGGTATGGTAAGGCGCACTTCGGGTCGATGTAGACACCATATAGGCGAGGATGGTCTTGGTGCAGGCGTATAGTTCGATGGCAAAGAATCGGCGTAAGTTCTGAAGGCGTAAGTTCGATGGCAAGCAATCATGCAGCTGACTGTTGTATGCGGCCTTTGTGCAGGTTAAGGTGCGAGATGGTGCGAAGGTACTCGGGGAAGGTGTCGAATATGCGCCCTGAGGGTATCAGTGGTTATGTATGTTGACACAGGATGGTCTCCTGCAATGACGATTGTTGCCGCCGTAGACGCACATTTCGGAAGACCGAGGCATGTCCTTACAACTTGAGCTTGTAGGCCCCGGAGTGCATTCAAATTTGTTTTGCAGGTATTTCCCATCACAGGAAGACTCTATCTTGCAAAACCGAGAAAAAGGCATTGGAGGGTAGCGAATTGGGCGAGTTGGAAAATCCTCATGATGGTTAGCACAAACGCCACACATAGCGCTTGTGTCGTTGTTTCTTCTTCTTTCGTCTGTGTCGCGTTTGCGCTAACCATCATGAGAAATAAGGCATTGTAGAGCTGCAGCATAGACCTTACTGATGTGCCCCACGACTTTCCACCCTGAAACTTGAGAATGTGCGCTATGGTAGTCATCCGTCTCTTCAAGTACAAAAGGTGTGGCGTCCATGATAAATCGCGGTCGATGATTACGCCTAAAAGCGGTGCTTCCGGTCGTGGGCAACTGCTTGCCCATTGATCGTTATTGTGTACTGCCGCATTGTCTTGCGTGTAAATGTGACAAAGAAGCACTTCTCTGGTGACAGTTCTAGATTTTGATTTTTCAATTGCAACGCGGTCTGCGTAGCTGCCTTTTGTATCCGGGCTCGTAATTGTAGGCGTGTCACTGCAGATGCCCAGATACAGATGTCGTCTGCATATATAGACACATGGACTGTATTGGGCAAACACTTCGTGAGGCCAACGAGCACAAGGTTGAATAGCGTCGGGCTTAACACACCACATTGTGGCACTCCACGTCCTGTCTGATGGTAAGATGTTGCGCCTTCCTCAGTGACCATGAAAAAACTTCTACAAGTCAAATAGCTGCGTATCCACTCGAATGTTCGGCCGCCAATTCCGACTTCAGTCAACGCGTCTATTATTGCGCCATGCGCTACATTGTCGTAGGCGCCTTTTATATCGAGGAAAAAAGCTGCTGTGAGGCGTTACAGGCGTTTCTGATGTTGGACAAACGTGACTAAGTCGTTCACGTTGTCAATAGAGGAGCGCCCACGTCGGAAGCCTGCCATAGAGTCTAGGTAAACGCTGTACCATTCCAGATACCACTCCAAGCGTGTCAGCACCATCATTTCCATAACCTTCCCAATGCAGCTGGCTAGAGCAATGGGTCGGTATGATGACAGATCTAGCGGCGATTTGCCAGGTTTAAGAAGCGGAACCAAGCGGCTGCACTTCCAGCTTGCCAGTGCCGCTTCAAGCTCCTCCATTGAGTACATTAGGTCCATGCGGGAGTCCCGAGACGCTGGAGTGACGCACTGTATAGGTGCACATGTAGCCTGAGTGCCAATCAGTTTCGCGCAGAATTCTTCAGCCACATCAATCTCTCTTCGACCCTGCTTCAGAGCGAGAGACTTGAAAGGGAAACGCTGATGCGGTAGATCACGAAGTCCGCGTACGGTCCTCCATATTTCAGACAAACGCTGACGTGGATCCAAGGACTCGCAGAATAGCTTCCATCTTTTAGATTGAAGTGCGTCAATACGGCGCTGAATCTTCTTTTGCAGCCGTCTTGCCTCTTTGAGGTCGTGTATTGATTTGGTTCGTCTGTACCTTCTTTCCGCGCGTCTGCGAATCGCCCGCAGGAGCTGTAATTTGGGTTCAAATTCATTGTAATTCGGAAAAGGCTGAAAGGTGCGCGTAGCCTCTTTTATGGCGTTGCGAATTTTATTGTCAAAACCTGATGGAAGCGTGCCTTCACAGGCTTCCTCCATGTGCAGCCGGAATGCCGACCAGTCAGTAGTTCGTCGGAGAGCACTAGAGGTGCCCTTGGATAGTCCCTTTATCTTCAGATATGTAGGAAGATGGTCACTTCCATGAGATTCGATATCCGAGAACCATTTTACGTGTCTTTAGCCTATAAGTTAGGGGTAGATGCTATGAAGTTTCCACATTTTGATAGCGTTGAATGACTGGTCAACGAAGTAGGCATCGAGTGTGAGTCAGTCATTATTTTGAAGGCCACCTCTTCAGGTCGAAAAGTGACACCGCTGTGACCACCCTGAGTCATTGTCATAGCAGTAAACTGACGCAAGAAAAAAAGCTATTCTGTCGGCGATGCTTTGTGCCCCAAAGTTACGTAGTATATTCACATCATCACAACATAAAGAGCACTTCGTTTCGATGATACACACGTCTGTGCTGTAACGTGAGTGCTGACGTTACGTCAGACCGTAAGTGTAGTTGACGTTCTTGGTAAGCGTATGATGTGCACTCACCTACTACACTTACAAAAACACGTCGATGCGCCTCGTAACGCTTGGCTCAAAGCCAAAAAATGTAGCATTGACAATTACTCGCAGACTGCATCGTATGAAACCGATTCCCACAATGCGTGGAATCTGCCGAGTTTTTGAAACCTGTATTTATGAAAAAGTAAGCCCACGTACGAAACTATTTCGAGGAGCGCATGCCTGGTGTTGCGACTACGAAACGCATACGTAGGGCGCTCGAAGTGCGTTTCTTTCATCTATTACAGAAATTGAATTCCGGTAATGCTTATCTCGATCGGATCTTAGTGATCAGGTCGAGTGCAGACGGGTGGCAAAAGGGGCCTGATATCACCGGTAGAAGAGCGGCTGAGCCTACGTTATCTGCAGAAGGACAAAAAGAACCCAATATCAGCTGGTGAAAGCCAACAGCTGAGCCGACATGGACTGAAGGAGGACAAAACAGGCCCAATATTTGTTGGTACTCCAATATTTGTTGGTGGGTACTCCATTTGAGCAGTTAAATAGCGCAACCTTCAGGGGACGAAAGACAGGAGAATGCGACACACACAAGCGCTAACTTCCAACTGAATTTTATTAAAGAAAACACATGAATGTAAAGGGTAACACCGCGCCTGCGCAGCTTCACATCCACGTAACCACATTCACCCCTAAGTGATAAGACTGATCTCTCTAAATGTGCAACACCAGTTCCATCGAAGAGATAAAAGTTAATAAATCACATGTCACTATCTTGCGATATACCCAAAAAACGTAGTTCTTTTACTGACAGAGCAATGGAAGGCACGCTGATACAATGCCTAACATCCTTGGCCACCTCTGCTGCTTCTACTATCTCTCGCGTTTTTTGGTCGTCAGGAGCGAACAGCACTGCACATTTTTCAAATTCCGGCGTACAACCACAACTTCGGCAATGCGTCGCCACGTGACCTTACAGACCTCCCCGGACATTTTGCGTGTGCTCCCTGAGACGGTCGTTTAAGCAGCGCCCGGTTTGCCCCACATATCTGCAGCCACATGTTAAAGGAAAGGAGTAAAGCACTGCTTCTTTACATTCTGCAAAGCGTGTACGATGCTTCGTAGAACACGTGCGCTTTTCTTTGGCCGTTGGGCATGTCAATTTGCAAAGGCTTGACAACTTTTTGGGTGCCGACATGAGAGCGTTGACATTGCGTGTTGCCCCACCTTCTTTAAATTATGGGAGACACGGTGGATATACGATATTACGGCAAACCTTTTCTTTTGACTTTGCCTAGTTTCTGCGGTGGTTTGTCTCGACTCTGGCCTGGCGCCACCTCTTACATTCTTTATCTGGCGATGCAAGACTTCGGACACCGCTGTAATTACTTCTTGTGGGTATCCAGCAGCATCAAGCCTGTTAATTTGCGAGCGGAAACTTTCTTCGATCAGGCGCGGGCGTGTTTTCTTCAACGCGCTTCCAAGACATGATTCAGCGATAGCCCTTTTGACTAATTTAGTGTGCGTAGATTGGTAGGGCAGGAGCGGCTTCAAACCTCTAGGTTCGTACAACCAACAAATCTCATCAGAAGACCTAATCCTCAAATCTAGAAACTTGATTTTGTTGTTCTGCGGCAACTTGTGGGTTATGACAAGGGGCTCTAAACCTTTGGAAAAAATAGATAAGATGCAGGAAACACTTGCATCAAGGCTAGCATCACTTGGTTCATAGAGTATAAGATAATCATCGACAAAATGAAAGAATTTTTTGCACCCCTGCCTCTGTAATTTCCATGAAATATGCCTATCGATGCTGGCCAAGAACAAATCGCTCAGAATGGGCGCGATACACGAACCAATGCACACTCCCTCTTTCTAGAAGAACACTTTGCCAGACCATTTAAGAAAAGTTGAGGTAAGGTACACTGTTAAAAGCTCAAGAAAACCCGCGGCAGACATACAAGCGTCATTCTGAAAGGCTACAACGCCGAACTGTGCTTACGTGGATGTGAAGCTGCGCAGGCGCGGTGTTACCCTTTATATTCATGTGATTTCTTTAATAAAATTCAGTTGGAAGTTAGCGCTTGTGTGTGTCGCATTCTCCTGTCTTTCGTCTTCTGAAGTTTGCGCTATTTAACTGTTCAATATTTGTCGATGAAAGCCAATGGCTCAGCCAATATCGGCTGAAAGGCAGCAAACTTGGCCGATCGTAGCCAGTGAAACTCAGTGGCTAGGCCAATATCGGTTGGACACGGCAAACCTGGCATGATATTGGTGGTGAAAACCTAATATTGATTGGCCCAATACTTCTGGCCAAAATTAACGGCTCAGCCGGCTACAATGGGCCGTGATTCGACCTTCCATAGATGCCACATAAGTAATATTGGCACGATGCTATGTGCTGCCTAGGTAGCTTCCCCACAACCGTTTGTGAGTACGCTCATCCACTACCACAGAGGTAAGGACCAGTGTAGGAGCCACTTTCTACATTGTAGCGCCTGCTAGCGTCTCGTTGGACGCTACCCTGGCCGCCTCCAGAACCAAAACGCATTTTGGTGCTTTGTGCTGCTGTTTTTCAATATTGCTCTCACAAAGGCACTTGGCTGGTGTCGTATAGTCAGTGTGAGTTATAATAAGATAAGAAATAAATGAAGAGAAAAGTGAACTCCGCAACTGTCTAGCAGAGTAGACACTTCAGCCGTGGTTCACAAGGGAACGGATAAGGAGGAATAAAAAGTAAAGGAAAGATATGCAGGAATTAAAAGAAAGATAGAAAAGATGGGGAGCGGTTAGAGCAGATCGCGGATGGCGCCCCAATCGGGGAGCGGACCTCGCGGGCGGGACATCCGTCAAGCGTGAATTCCTCCGAGCCTCGTGTTGTCCCAAAGCTTGTTCAGCGACGCTTCCAACGTCCGAGGTTCTCTTCCAGCTGTCGCTGCCTCCTCGGCTTCTTTCTCATCCATAAGCGGCGCGAACGTGCCCTCTGTGTTCGATGGTCGAACTACGGTTGCATATGGCCGCAAATATTTACGCGATAGTATTAAAGAGTTCGTCTAGCGGAAAATTTCGGCGTCGGTGTTGTTGGTTGTGAGCGAAAAATTGAGATAGATGCAAATAATCAAATGAAAATCTTCGTCTTGAGCGGGAATCGAACGTTAGTATTCTGCGTAGAAAGCAGGTGTTCTACCACAGAGCCACGTAAATACCTCAAACTATTTAGAAAACGAAACCCTGTATAAACATAATGTAGTGCGTGGAGTCTCCTTAACACATATTATATTGTGTGGCAGAAGCGTAGAATTGTAGCAGGCACGTATGAATTTCGCAGCGAGTTGGTGGTTGAAAGGCCCATTCATTACAAAGCATCCACGCATAAATGATCATCAATATCAGCAACAGCATCAGCAAAGTGTGCAGCTAGCAGGTGCGCCTGTTGCTTAAGTAACGCGTAGTTGATACTTTGCCGATTCCCAAAAGGTATAATTATGGCGCAGTGGACAGTGTGTCGGAGCGGAACGAAAACCAGAAACGAAAAACAAAAAAAAAGATATTTCTGACTGGAACGAAAGCGTAACCTAAACTGTATCTATTATTTTGTTCCGGATTTTTTTTTTCAATTGCTTTTCGGTCCACGAGAAAGCTTTGTCAATCCAGAACAACTAAGGTCAGGCAACGTGAGCAATTATGCGCATCGGAGGGTATAGTATTAGTGCGTACCTCGGGCTGGTATTCCAAAGCAAAAATATGTTGAAATTGTGCGAAAAATAAAAACAGTGGCAACCAGACCTGTTTATATTACGCTAGTGGACTTTTCCGCGCCTGTCACGCAGGCCAGCGTGGAGAGAGCATTCTCGGCGCTGAAGTTTGTTACAGCGAAACCTGTTAAGAGATCGCAGCATCCGATTTCGGCGCCATAGTTATCCGCCGCCGCCGGTGTCCGTAACCGCTATCGCGTGAAATATGTTAAAATGAAATGAGAAACAAATTTTTAGGACAGGATGAAATTTTAACCCGTGCCCCCTGCGTGGCATTCGAGTATTCTACCACAGAGCCACGCAGGTGCTTGTAACTCCTTCGAAAAAATACTCTATACAGGCGCCATGTCGGGCAAGGAATCGTCTTAACATATGTAATATAGCGTGGCAGAAAAGTAAAATAACAACCTGGCGTCACACAATGCGAATTGCGCAAGGAGTCGGTCGTTGATGCTTTCAACCCGTTAGAAAGGGCTCAGCCATAATTATTCATCGTCATCATCCAGAGCACAAAGTGCACCTAATGGCTTAAAGATGTCTAGCGGGTACCACGATTCTCCGAATAATGACGAAAAATGACATAGTGGATGCTTCGCTACTTCAGAGAAATTACGATGATTCATGGCGTAGTGGGTACCTTGCATCTGTACTTGTATTAGTTGCCCCAAGAAAGTTTGCAGCAGGAAGAGGACATCATCGTCATCATCATCTCAAGTTTGCAGCAGGCTCCAGAAAGGCCGCTTTTCCAGCTTTCGCGGTGACTGTGCTGCGTGTTCCGCGTAGAGCTGGCGATTCTTTTATCAGAACAGCGGTCTCGCACATTAAAGAGTACAATCAATGACGTGCTTCTTCTGAGGCCGTACTCATTCCCTTGACACAAAGCATTCAGCCCGCTAGAAAATCGTAATTCACTTTTGAGAAAATAAATACTATGACTTTGAAGGGTATAGTGGTTTGTGCTAGTTGGTAGGAATTAGTGGTACAGCTAGTTCCGCTCCTCTGAAGAACGTGTTTTACCCCTATCCCACTTTTTTAAGAGGCGGGCAAGTAAGTCATCACAAATCGCATGTGTTTTTAAGATTATCTGGACTTCAAATTTTTGCATTAAAGGGGTGGTGCCACCAAATTTGTGGCTTGCGCGCTCTTTGCTGTAAGCGTTTCCTATAGCTCCAGGAAGCATAATGCACGCGCCAAGATTCATGTATTCTCGCTAAATAATTTAATATCGCGTTGTGATGTGGACAACTTTCGGTTTCGGTTTCTGGGCACCGAGGATGGGCAGTGACGTAGAAGCGTAGGAGGCGTGGTCACATGACCACACAAGGCTGTGACGCACTTAGCCAGGAAGCAATCGAAAGTCGGCGAGTGATGTAGCAACCGATGCTTTGCCGGTACTATAGTGAATTAGAATATATTCTAGTTCACTACAGCCGGTACGTCGGTTGCGGAAGTGGCGGAGGTCCGGAGGTCCGGAGGTCACTCACGTTACTACAGCAGATTTGGTGTGACGTCACTACAACTTTAGTTGCCCTTCCTACAGATCTACGTCAGCGTTGGCGCGCTAGCGATGGGTTTCGATCGGGAGAATGGGCATTTAGGTACACTTTGAAAGTGAATTAAAATATTTTCTAAACGTCTGCTGTGTCCGACCCTTCGTGTGGAATGTCCTTGCATACAGAGGAAACCCACAACAGGCTTGTTATAGCCTCGAAATTTGATGGCACCACCCCTTTAAAGAAAATCGTTGCGAATCGTTACGGAACATTTTTTTTTTTGCTCAGGAAGAGAAACGGGACAGAACTTTTTGCGGTGGAACAAAACCAAAACCGATACGAAAAACACGTCGTTCCGACACCTCGGTAGTGGGCACATCGCAACAGTCTTTGCATTAGGCATTCTAGAATAGTTTGAAATTGCTAAGGCTACATGCACATGCGTTCCTTTCCTTGTGGCACGGCTGAGGCGAAGCCAGGCTAGTGATTGAGAAGGCGATGCGAACGGGACCAGATTACGCTATCGCGCTCTACTCTTGGAGGGAAAACTTAAGCGTCCTCCAGATTTCTGTCTCGCGTCGTGTAAAAAGCGCTTGCAGGCGTCGCGGTACACGACAG
This sequence comes from Rhipicephalus sanguineus, assembly GCF_013339695.2. Classification (NCBI taxonomy): domain Eukaryota; kingdom Metazoa; phylum Arthropoda; class Arachnida; order Ixodida; family Ixodidae; genus Rhipicephalus; species Rhipicephalus sanguineus. The sequence continues at coordinate 176,070,572 of NC_051179.1, read as the reverse complement.
CTGCGTTCCAATGTATGCCTTTCCTTGTCATCGGAGGCAAAGTGGCGCATACTGCGATATTAATGAGAGCCATTTCCCCGTCGACGTTCACTTAGTGCGGTAGCTCGTGCACCTGCACGTCTGTCTTCTTTCTAGTTGAGACACATGATCCGTGTAGTCGACCTTTGTCAGAGAGGCCATCGCTATCTGGAAATGTCGATGACTCGTTCATACGGCGCAATGCCAGCCGTACATCTTCATCTGGCACATTTGGAAAGGGCCAGTTTAGTTGACACAAATGTCTAGACCAGCCAAGACAGCCCCAGTTTTGAACAATGACTTCTCCAGCTTCTGCCATTTTCCTTGTGGCTTGCGCGTTTCGAAAGGTCAGCGCCCGAACGTGGCTTAGCAAAACAAGGACCGACAAAGAACACGGGACTGGCGCCAAGCCCGTGTTTGTCGGCGGTCCTTGAGCTGTTGCGCGCTACAATTTTCTTACAGAAGCCCAAACTTGCCTCAAGCGGGAAGCCGCCAATGCATTAACCTCAGGAAGCAGATACATTTCAGCTAGTGTGTGCCTGAAGTCAGCAGCACAATAAAGCCTTGCTTTGAGATCCATGTGAACAAAGACGGCATTAAGAATAGTACGACATGTGGGTACGTTTGGAAGGATGACCTGATACTCGTTGTCCTGCGCCATGTCCTGACCAATAGATGTGTCACCGCGACAAGATACGGCCGCTCAAAGCGCTCGAGAGGAGCACGGCATCACGCGCCTGCACTCGTCCGCTTCCAGAAGCAGACTCATATGCTACAGACCTACGCTTGCAGAATTAAAATATGTCTGAAGCATATGAATGCGTTACACCGACGGCGCAAAGCAAATGCAATGAACAACACTTTGGGGAAGGCCCGCGGCTACCTGGAATAAGGAGGCCGCCCATATTGGGCGCACAGTACGATTGCTTTAAAAAAACGTTTATGCTCTCACATGGAGGGTTGTGCGTGCTAGTTTGTGAGGCGCACAAGGGTATCACTTGGCAAACTTGGTTTAATCGCAATGAAATAGGGCAATTTTGGGCACTAGAATACCAAGCATTGTCCCGCGATGGCTAGTGTCAATCTCCGAGACCAAAGGTATCAGTTTCAACCATGTTTCGACTTCGATTACAGGTTCGGCTCCTGTCACGACGGCGAAGGCACCTCAACAAAGTGCCCCGCAGTCGATGGTTATTTGATGAGTCCTAAATCTCATGGACAACACAGTGAGGAGTTCTCTGCTTGTAGTCATACAGCAATCTCCAAATATATAAGGTAAGTAATTACTAAACCTACGTATCGCGCAGCGAATGGTCTTCAGTGCAATAAACGCTTTTTTAGGGAAGCTCGACACATATCTAGAAACGACAAGCACCACAGGAGAGCCGATAAAGTAATAGGAACAATGTCGAACGCTACACCTGGCACTGCCTCCTCATGTTGTGAAATAATTTTCTTTTAGTAATGCGCTGAAAAAAATCTAATAAAGAACACACGGATGGATACCGACAAAGATAGGGTTTAGTAATGGAATATAAATGTTCACACAAGCAAAATAGAATATATTTCTGCACAAGAGATCACAATACCCGTCCACGATTCACCACACAGAAGAATTTGTAAAAGGACACTGAAAACGTTGCTACGATCTTGTGCAAGTGTCTTGTTGCGGTATAGAAGGCCCTGAGGATCGTTACCAGACCGATGTAAGCTGGCTGTGTAAGGTGTGTAATATATTATATGACTAAATCAGCAAATTACTACAGATCAATCTGGCGCTGTTTTCAGTCGCATTGCCTATGGCACTTGCATGAAAGGGCAATGTCGCGGGTAGTTTGGTTAATGTATTGTGAAGAAATATTGTTCATATAAATTGGAACATACTATAACTTGGCAAGGGTGGATATTTGGCCTTGTTGGTGCGACATATTCATATTGCGCTTGTGTATGTATCACTTCCTGTCCCGTCCTCGTCATTTTAGTTCCGCGCTTTACGATATCAATACTATAACTTGTTGTGAAATGGGGTTTATTGACGCAAGCAGCCCTTGAGCAGGATGCCTATAAACGCTGAAAGCGGGCGGCGACAGCCGACACAAAAATTCGAGCACTGGCGCAAACTGCTCGAGCTTGGCTCTTCCAGCTAAGGTTGTGTCCCACAGCGGCATATTGTTGTTCTTCCTCCTTACAGTTGTAATAATAAAGAGTAACAGTGAGGGAATATAAAATCACAGTTTTGCTACTACGTTTGGCGAATCTCAGTTGGTTAAAAAACCGGGTCTGCTTCCTTCTCCGTGACGCCGACGTTAGGATAATGCAAGTCTTTCGTGGCAGGGGGGTGGGGGTGGGGAAGGGGGGTGCGCTCGAGATACCCGCAAAGCCACACGTTCCGGCTGGTTGCAAAATAGCGTTTGGAACCATATTCCAATGTGCGCGCCCACAAAAAGTACGCATGCGCACACAAGCAAGCACGTGCACGCACGTTTCTAATCTGTTTACACTAAGCATATATCTTCGCTGCAGGGATTTGTCAGGCTGTAAGATGGGCATTTGAACCATGAGCACTGTTTTTATTGATTCATTTCTTTTTACCCAACTAACCTTTCTCCTTAATTTAGGAGCAAATGTGTTATGGTAATTGACATTTTCTTAAAGTGGTCATGAACCACTTTTCCAAGTAATGATCTAATGACCTCAGTATCGGAGTGTACTGCCTCCCGAATCGATTGCCGCAAAAATTTCCCGAATCCGTCAAGAATCAGCGGAGTTACAGGGGTTTGGCGCACGCTCCCAGCGCTTTCTCTTTTCTCGTGCCGACGAGCGCACTGGAAGCTACATAGGGAGGGATGGCACGGGGGCAAGAAGTTACGTCAGCGCGCGTCATGAAACGCGATCGCTCTCCCGCTGTGATTCGCTTGCGCGAGTGCGGCTACCGTGTACTGAGGAGTGCGGCGCCGGCAAGTGGCTGCACCCCGCGGCAAGAAGCGCATCTGATCCGAACGCCGCTCTCGATTTACGTCGGCTATCGGCCAATAAGCATGCTATGTCTCTTGCGACGTAAACTGACAGATCCGCGACGTAAACGGACACACGCCCCGCCCACCGACGAGAGTGAGAACCGGCCTCTGTTTGAAAAGAGGGTGCCTGGGGAAACGGCAACGTCGCGCTCCGCTTGTGGCCATTACGCGGCGCGCACGACTGTAATATTTGGCAGAGCAGTTCATAGCCGTGTCAGCTTTCCGCAGGATGTGTTTTTTCAACCATCCCAAGGGGTGCTTCATGACCCCTTTAATAAGTAAAACATTTCTTTTTATAGTTCATTCATATCCGTAGCAATAAAATAATTACAGGCAATCATGTTGGTGGTGTATACGGTCTAACTCACGCCTGTGAAAGGCAGCATTCCTGGGTTGTTTCTATAACCTGACTAAGGCTACACAATAAACTTTATGCGCACTTGCTACAAAGCTGCTTGCAAATGGCTGTTTCCTCTACCGTTGCTAATGATTTACGTTTTTATATTACCAGAAAGCTTGTATTTCTATTGTATTTCTAGCGTGACATTGATAAAGACGTCGTTTCCGTCTTCAAACAAAAACAGTCATACATAAATTAGAAAGATATACTGCGCATAATGTTTATTTATTAAAGTGAGTTCTTTCTATTTCAAACAGATTCCCTTCAATCTCGTCACGCACAATAAGCACAGCGGGAAGATAGACTTCCCTCGAAACTTTTACCGAGGGAAGAGTCCTTCTTCCACACACATAGAAGCAGGTATCTAATTGATCACTTGCACACGCAATAAAGATTTAATTGCCGAACTGCACGTCGGTTGACGTTATACAGTCAAGATGAATACAGCTATAGCGATGCAGATAAGCACAAAGGGTATAGGCGCGAACAACGAGGTAATGTATCATGGACTGACAAATGCGTCTTACAGATACGTAAAATTCTGTACGATGACATAGCGCATTGCGGAAATGCCAACACGAATATGCGCGCGATGAGGAAGGAACCTAAAAATACGTATATATTGCACCGATACTCAAATGTACCGGTGCGTCGATTACAAACATAGCACGCTCGGTACTGATGCATAATTGTGGCGTATTTTTTCTGAAAGGACCAAATGCAGAAACCGAAAGTAGGCTGAATTTCACGGGAACATGAAGCACGCCCAAGTATCTTTCCTTTTTAGAACACTTGTAATGAAAATGAGGCGATTCCTGATTGTAACGTGAACATAAGCATGCGGTTTTGAATAGAACGTTAGCGAACTCCTGCGCGTGTATGAATCCAACTGAACCATATACATTAAACCAGCCGTGCACCAACATTCCCGACCAAAACAACCAACATGGCCTCATCCAAGGTTTTATTTGTGTTCGAGTTGCTTTCTTCTCGTGGTTTCGTTCCTGTATGAGTTTTCTGGGGAGCGAGTTCGTACTTACCGAACAACATGATATCGTATAGCAAAACATGCATATAAAGAGTAAGAGACCAACTTGCCTACTTCCTTCAGCCTTTTAGTGTTTCTTGTTCAGTTTAGCGCCACAGCATCATGTCCTTCTTTCGTTCCAAGACGGTATACTTAAAATAGAAGATAACTAAAATGATGATATTGGGCACCGATCGACTCCTTGGAGAAAAGAAAAGTGATCCGAAACGGCGCCGCATAAAACGAGCTAAGAAGGAGACGAAAAGCTGAAACATCTTTCGAAGGCCTTCAATGGATGCCAAGAACAGAAAACGCTGCCGAGAGTCCAGAATGGTGCGCCTTTTACCTGGAAGGGAAACTCGCTCTACAAGCCTAGTCTTCGCGATTACGCCCATGCAACAAAGGACGGCACCAACGGGCGCACGAAGATGGTGTTAATTTTATCGCCAAATATTCCTATATCGTTCATTCACTGCCATCTGTCTACTTTTACGAACCAATTCAAACCCAAATGAAGTGTCCCAATCAATAAGAGCCAAATAGAAATTATAATTCCGAATATCGACGATAGTGGGCTATGTAGATTTTAGCCACATTATAGATTTCAGGTATTTTGGTGACATAAGCATACTGGAAAAAGGTGTTGGGTGAGGCCCATCCATATTTTCAGTGCCAAAAGATTGCGTTTTTCTCAGTTTCAATTACAGTGCACCTGGCTTTTTTTAGAAAAAAAGACGCAACACTTAGGGTACGAAAGAAAAAAATATATCTAGCTTGAACCAAACGTTGCTGAGCGTTCAGCCGTTTTCGCGATAAATTCGCTGATGACTTCTCAGAGACAGATTTCTTGTTCGTTCTCGGTGGACGTGCATAGGACTAGATTAGTGAGACGGGTCTGCGTCGTGGGACTGCGAAGATATGTCTTCACTCGCCGGAGTGCACTACAATAGCGCTATACTGATGCCGCTGATACCGTAACCGTCAACAAAAGCTGCACAAGATTGACAACCAGGTCCAAAAGATTCAGAGCCGTTGGAGACTCGGCCCCATTGCCTAAGCGACATCTCCAACAGCGGTCACCTGCCCGAGAGAAAACTGCTGGGAGGAGGACAAGCTGTGAAACAAGCCTGTCTAAATCAATATCAGTGCTGTGGACTCCAAGCACTTCTTTCAGTTCCTCCTTTATTAATCGCTCTCCACGTGCGCTGCTGACGATCGCACGTTTTAGCTTTACAGAAACTTCATTCCAGGTTGATCGAAGCGATTTTTTTTTATTTCGGACGTCACGCAGTCAACTGCCGCAAAAACTCTTGGGAGGTTCGTCCTTGCATCCAATACCATTGGAGGAGGAGACGTATTTGACTGCTCAGATCGCGTGGGCAGTTTTACGCGTCTGATGTCTGAGGGCTCACTCTGTTCAAGGCCCAAACCTTACGGCGGCATTTTGTGTTTCGTCATAAACTCGACCGAAGCCGTTTTCTGTTCTCAAGTCCACCATGGTCAGACAGTGTTTCAGCTGCCTGTTTCGTGTTGGTCGCACTGTATTTGAGAGAAGGTCTGGGTACGGGCTAGTTGGTATTCCATTTTTTTTTATTAACTGTGATCACAGCGCAAAGTAAGACACGAGACAGAGAGCAACGAAGACGAGCGCTGACTTCCAACTAAAATTTTATTGCGAACAACAAGCAATTTATGAAAAAACGACATGCGATAAAAACCGCATATGATAAATGATCGACACCCCCTCCGAAACACGAAGCCAACATGATCAAGCACTCTAAAGCACCAAAACGGGAACGGCCTGTAAAAAAGAAACCTAACGCATGTGTGGGTGCAGGAAAGCAAGTTCTTTATCAGTCAAAGCTATCGAAGGCTTACTAACAGAGCCACCTTTAACGATTGCTGCGGCCTCTATGATGAGTCTTGTATTCTCGTTGGGATGCCTTGCTAATATAGCCGTCTTTTCAAAGAACGGAATACAGCCGCATTGTGCGCAATGCACACCTAGAAAGCCCTCTCTCCCTCTCCTCACTTTGTTGTTGTGTTCGTGCAGTCGGATATTCAGGCATCTACCTGTCTGCCCTATGTAAGACAGACCACAAGACAGAGGTATCTTGTACACTACCCCTTTTGAACAAGGAACGTACTTCTTGTTATGGTTAATACTACAGGAACTACGCGCCTTGGCAACATGATTAGTCTTAACACAAAGCTGTGAAAGTTTCTTAGGAGCCGAAAAGACCACGTCAACACCCACTTTTTTTCCTATTTTCTTCAGTTTGTGGGATACGCCATGAATATACGGAAGAACGGTTATTTTTCTGCGGTCCTAAGAAACATTCACAGCTTTGTGTTAAGACTAAACCTGTTGCCAAGGCGCGTAGTTCCTGTAGTATTAACCGTAACAAGAAGTGCGTTCCTTGTTCAAAAGGGGTAGTGTACAAGATACCTCTGTCTTGTGGTCTGTCTTACATAGGGCAGACAGGTAGATGCCTGAATATCCGACTGCAGGAACACAACAACAAAGTGAGGAGAGGGAGAGAGGGCTTTCTAGGTGTGCATTGCGCACAATGCGGCTGTATTCCGTTCTTTGAAAAGACGGCTATATTAGCAAGGCATCCCAACGAGAATACAAGACTCATCATAGAGGCCGCAGCAATCGTTGAAGGTGGCTCTGTTAGTAAGCCTTCGATAGCTTTGACTGATAAAGAACTTGCTTTCCTGCACCCACACATGCGTTAGGTTTCTTTTTGACAGGCTGTTCCCGTTTTGGTGCTTTAGAGTGCTTGATCATGTTGGCTTCGTGTTTCGGAGGGGGTGTCGATCATTTATCATATGCGGTTTTTATCGCATGTCGTTTTTTCATAAATTGCTTGTTGTTCGCAATAAAATTTTAGTTGGAAGTCAGCGCTCGTCTTCGTTGCTCTCTGTCTCGTGTCTTACTTTGCGCTGTGATCACAATTAAAAAAAATGTATTTGAGACCCTGAATAGCCCAGGCAAGTTGCGCGCTTTGACACGTTCAGTCAGAAGAGAATCTCAAACTTTTGCAACTGTTTTCATGACCTCTCATAATTATTATTCGATCATCTGTAAGCGATCGTGGAGTTTGTAAGAACTCTTGGAACCCTTTAATAGTTATCGATGAACCAACTGATAGAATTCACTCTCACTGTCCACATACCTCATGAAACACAGTAGTATAAGACTGCTTGCTTTTGCAGGCATTGCGCATGAATGATCGTCGCATGCAGGAAGAACGATGCCGGTGCACGCGTCCTTCCGTTTCCCAGAATTCAGGATTCCGTTTGCAGCGCCGCCATCGGAGGCGCACCAGGCGAATAATTTTTGGTAATGTGAACTGGATAGGTTAGGTACAAATTTTTAAGGCGAAAGCTTTAGATGCCTCATCGAACGCACAAACTGACTGTCGGCGTTCCGCGTCGGCAGCGTCAACAGGAGTGATGCAAAAAATCCTCTTCCCATGATTACGTCCCTAAATAAGGTATCATGACGTCATCGATCGTCAAAATTTGTGACGTCATCACATGACATCGTCGCTTTGCATTGCCTCTGTGATCGGTGGTCCGATCACGGAGGCAGTGCGAAACCAGTTGTGGTGCAGAAAGCCTGCAATGCCTCCAGTCCTGGAGGCAGTGCAAAACGTCTTTATGTGCAGAGAGCTCTTGAACGGGGGTGGGACAGGATAGACACATCTACTGAAGAAAAAAGAAGAAAAAGATGGCTTTCGCCTTCGAGTCGTCTTAGTCTAATGCACAAGGCACCCTCTGAATTTTTTCAACGAATGATGGGACTTACTCTCCAAGAGGTGCTTCCCGCGAACGAGATTTTGGCGACACACGCAAAGCGGCGGATAAGCAGTAGCTCACTCCGGCTGGCGGCGGCGGCCTCAGCCGGTGGCTCGGCGCCGGTATCGTCGCTAGGCCTACCGCTTGGAAACGGCAGTGTATGGTTAATAGCCTACGATCGTAAAAAAGTTCAGTTTTGCTACCGCTGTTGCCCGCTTTACGATGCGTTCAGAGTATATCGCGTATTGAAACGAATAGGGAAACTCCGGCGGCGGCGATGCCGGCTGTTGACTGCGATGCCGGCACGGCCGAGTTTTCGCTGTGCGCTCCACGGCGCGAGCTATATACAGCATGCAGTTATAATCTTGGCTTGTATTACAGGTCTCGTTCATGCTAGACGCTTGACAGTCGTCCTCCCATTTGGTGAGAGGTCGGTTTAGGTCTCCCTATATATTAAAGCGATCTCTGTTGAGCCCGGAAAGGACGTGGTATCCAATCTGTCGCCGCTGGCGGCGATCGCCCCGGCAAGGGGATCGAGCTCGCGTTATATGAACTTTTGCTGTCACTGATCGGTCCATCGTTCGCGCAGCAAGGTTGTTATGACGCAATGGGGCACTGCTAAACCACGATGCATCATGCACATGAAGTTCACAAAGACGTTGAACAAGAAAGTGCGCGGTAGTTGCCTCGGTGTCCGACTTCGTTGACTGTCGCACACATTCCTGTCCGAGCTCGAAATCCTTTGAGAACACGTAAATTGCGAGTACTTTTCCTTCAGGCTCCTGTTGTAGCATCGCAGCACACAGCACGTCAATCCAACCATTGCAATTCATCCAAATAAGGCCGCTAAAGCTCGTTAATGCAGCTCGCCAATGCACCAGCTCTAGGCAGCTGAACGTACCGAGTACTGCAAGTACCGGCATGCACTGCGGCACCGGTGGTGTAGTGCAACTCGCGGTGATATTGGTCTATTGGGAACTTTCCTTCCCAAGGCCATCTACGCAAGCAAGCGCACAACATGCGAGCAAGGAGCCCGTGCCTTCGGCAGACGTCGTCTGCTTAGGGGCCATAACTAGCAGCTCTGTTCAAGCGCTGCACGTCCTGCATTTCGGGCAGTATCTACGATTAAGTGCAGCTAAAATATCTGTCACGTCTGTCAATTGATGTCACAGACAGAAATCTGAGTGTCACTGATCCCTTTAATGGGGATGGCAATAGCCGGGCATATTATAAGTCGGACGTATCATGACGTGATATTGCCGTGACATTTGAGCGCAGGCAAAATACATGTCGGTTGTGTACTGGCATATATGTGAAGGCTAAAGAAACTTAAATGAGCAAAACTAATTCGATGTCTCCCACTACAGCGTGTCTCGTAATCATATCGTATTCTTGGCAAGTGACACACTGATTTCAATTTGAAGTTTTCTCCTTGCACAAAATGAAAGTCAGCCATGCACTTCTTGTGCTGCAGAGACATTCATTCAGATTGTAGCGAAGCCTTTATTGAGTAATGGGTTGCGCTCTCTATAGCCTTCTAGTGGGTCGTCGCCTTTGGCTCTTCGCGCTCGCGCTCTGAGTCCGTGTTTGTGCCTTGACTGTCGCCATTGCATATCGTCGCCGACTACCGTCCAATAAACGCCTCAACAAATTGGTGGACAGTGCTGTGCTCCTATTCGATGCCCCTGGAGCTGAGATCCCGTACCCTACCAACTACCATGCTTCAAGGCGCTGCTTGGCAAACGTCTCCTTCCTCAACGACCGCATGCCCCGGTGTCCCCCGCATCCGCGACCCTCCTATCTTCACCGGCGCGGATGGGAGCGATGTTGAGGACTGGCTTGGGATGTACGAGCGTGTGAGCGTACCAAACAAATGGGACGAGGCAGGCAAACTCAGCAACCTGGTTTTCTACCTCGCGGGTGTGGCGGGCCTGTGGTACAACAACCACACCACCGAATTCCCCACGTGGTCTGCTTTCAAGACCACCATCATCGATGTGTTTGGCCGCACTGCCGCTCGTAAACTGCAAGCCGAACAACGTTTACGTGAACGAGCTCAGCAGACCGGTGAGTCCTTTACGAGCTACATAGAAGACGTCCTGGACTTGTGCAAGAAGGCTGACGCGGCCATGCCTGAGTCTGACAAGATCCGCCACGTTCTGAAAGGCATCGACGACGATGCCTTCACTATGCTGCTCGCCAAGAACCCTCGTACTGTGGCCGAGGTGATCACGCTCTGCCAAAGCTACGAGGAGCTGCGCCGGCAGCGACTGCTGACTCGTCGACATCCATCACGCGACGCCGATCTCGCAGGCTTGTCGGCCATTTCTGATCAGTCCGCCTTGCTCGTCGAGATCAAGTCATTCGTGCGCGAGGAAATTGCCCGCCAGTTCTCCCTACTGGCCTTCCCTCACCCGCAGCATGTTGAACAGCCGTCGACCACGCTGCTGGCTCCCTTACGCCGCGCTATTCATCAGGAAATCGCGGAGGTCATGCCGGAATACCACCAGCCCCCTCCGGCATCTGCGCCGCTCAGTTACGCGCAGGTTGTAGCCAGGTCACCCCAAGCGATTCCTGTGGCTGCCCCACTTACTTACGCCGAAGGCGTCGCCAGACCTCAAGCCTTCGAAGCGAGTGGGCCGGCTGCGTTTGCCGACGCCATACCTAGGCCACCGATGCAGACCATCTGCAGTCGTATCAGCAGACGTCTCGTCAACCGCGTCCTGCTCCATGGATGGGACCTACCCCGGCGAACCGATGGCGCACTTCTGACAACCGCCCGATCTGCTTCGCTTGTGGTTGCGCCGGTCATGTCGCCCGCTATTGCAATCGCGTGCAGCCGCGTCGTGTAGCCTCAGCCATCCCCAGCCAGTCAAGCCGCCCGTATTACGATTCACCGCCGCCTATGTCACCGTCGTCTCGCCCAGCTCCATCTACCCACCGTTCGCCGTCACCACGACGCCGATCACTGTCACCGATGCGGCCACGGCCGGTCACACGTGACCAGGAAAACTAGTCGTCGCAGTCCACGAGGCAAGGGCTGCGACGCTATCGAGCTGCGAAAGCCCTCAGCGAAGCCCATCAAACGTGTTAGACGTGTTTGTGGACGGTGTGCGCGCATCTGCCCTTATTGACACTGGAGCCGCCGTATCCGTTATTGACGCCAAACTTAGCCGACTACTGCGAAAAGTGACGACGCCACTTCCCGGGCTCTCCCTCCGTACAGCAAGTACAGCGGTGTGCACAGCCCGCGTCATGATTAAGGATGCTCTGTACGCCGTCGAATTGATAATAATTCCAGCATGCTCTCACGACGTCATCCTAGGATGGGATTTTCTCTCCCACCACGACGCCGTGATTCATTGCGCACCCGCCGAAATAGAGCTCTCACCGTTCTCTGATCTGACGCCGGCTGACAGTCCATCGTCTGTGAGCAAGGTACTCGTCAAAGACGACACCAAACTGCCTGCATACTCCTCAACGGCCGTGTCCGTCTACTGCGCCAGTCTCTCCGACACCGTCGCCCTCCTCTCGCCATCCGACCGTGTTTGCACGAGGAAAGGCTTGTTGGTGCCCTTCGCGACCGTGCAAGTCACTCAGGGCAGCACGTCAATTTTTGTTATCGACCCATCTCCGTACAGTGTTACGTTGGTGCGAGGAGAATGTCTCGGCAGCGTGGAACCCCTCGAAGACGCACAAGTTATGGACGAACCGGATGGCACGCACTGCCCCAGTTCCGGCACGCTCAGTTCTGTTACCACGTCCGGTTCATCGCCCGCTGATGTATTTGCTTCTTCCATTGCTGACAACCTTACGCCGGTCCAGCGTTCCCAGCTTCTAGACCTCTTGGAAGAATTTCGCGCTTCTTTCGATATTGCTCAAACTTCTCTCGGCCGCACGTCCACCGTTACGCATCGCATCGACACTGGCGCCCAACCACCACTGCGGCAACGTCCATATCGCGTATCTCCCACAGAACGCCGCGTAATCAACAAGCAAGTCGACGACATGCTTCGACGCGATGTTATTCGACCATCTAACAGCCCCTGGGCGTCTCCTGTCGTACTTGTTGAGAAGAAGGACGGTTCTGTGCGGTTCTGTGTGGACTACCGACGACTCAATAAGATCACTCGTAAGGACGTGTATCCACTACCGCGAATAGACGACGCGATTGACAGCCTACAAGGAGCCGAATTCTTTTCGTCTATCGATTCGCGCTCAGGGTACTGGCAGGTACCTATGGCTGATGACGCTCGACCGAAGACCGCCTTTGTCACGCCCGACGGCTTGTACGAATTCAACGTCATGCCGTTTGGGCTGTGTAATGCGCCCGCCACCTTCGAGCGTATGATGGATACTGTTCTGCGCAACCTGAAATGGCACACGTGCTTGTGCTACCTCGACGACGTCGTCGTTTTCGCTCCAGAATTCTCCACGCATCTTCAACGCCTCCGGCATGTGTTGACGCGTTTGAGCGACGCTGGTCTGCAACTGAATTTAAAGAAGTGCCGATTTGCAGCACGGCAGCTGACAATACTCGGCTACGTCGTGTCCAAGGACGGAATTCTCCCCGATCCAGCCAAACTTCGGGCCGTGACCGAGTTCCCGAAACCTACGTCCGTCAAAAAACTGCGCAGTTTCGTAGGACTGTGTTCCTACTTTCGGCGCTTCATTCGAAACTTTGCGACTATCATATCACCGCTGACGAAGCTCCTCGGAAGTAACGGGCCCCTCCATTCGTGGTCGTCGGAGTGCGACGGCGCTTTCGCAAAGCTCCGTCGTTTGTTGACGTCGCCTCCCATACTACGCCACTACGACCCTACGGCCCCTACAGGGGTACACACAGACGCCAGCGGTGTTGGCCTTGGCGCTGTCCTTGCGCAGCGCAAACCAGGATTCCCTGAATATGTCGTGGCATATGCAAGTCGTACGCTTACTAAAGCCGAGACCAATTACACCGTCACCGAAAAGGAATGCCTGGCGATCATATGGGCCCTTACAAAGTTCCGACCCTATTTATATGGCCGCCCATTTGATGTCATCACCGACCATCATGCACTATGCTGGTTGTCGTCATTGAAGGATCCCTCAGGCCGCCTCGCCCGCTGGGCACTTCGCCTACAGGATATTCGCGTGCTGTACCGCAACGGACGCCAGCATGCTGCCGCCGACGCCCTCTCGCGCTCCCCCTTGCCTGACGACGATGCCCCCTGCTCGGTACCTAACAATGTTGTTTCTTCCATCGACGTTCACACCATCGCTACCGAACAACGCAAGGATAAATGGATCGCCTCGCTGATAGACTTGCTCACTGATCCGTCGGCAACACCAACCACTCGCGCGTTGCGTCGTCAAGCCCACCATTTCACCATTCGTGACGACCTACTGCACCGACGCAATTACAACGCCGACGGCCGCCAGTGGCTACTTGTGATACCCCGCAGTCTGCGTTCTGAAATATGCGAGTCTTTCCATTGTGATCCACAATGCGCGCACTCCGGGGTATCAAAAACTTACCACCGCATTCGACAACGATACTTCTGGCGAGGGATGTACCGCTACGTGCAGAAGTTCGTTCGCTCCTGCCTCGATTGCCAACGCCGAGAACCTTCAACGCACGTGTCACCCGCCGGTCTACAACCATTACATTGCCCGAACCGTCCGTTCGGGCGCGTGGGCATCGACTTGTACGGACCACTTCCTCTGACATCGGCTGGTAACCGCTGGGCCATCGTCGCTGTTGACCACCTTACGCGATACGCCGAAACCGCCGCTCTCCCAGCGGCTACAGCGCGCGATGTTGCCTCCTTCCTGCTACACCGATTCATGCTGCGTCACGGTCCACCCCAGGAGCTTCTCAGCGATCGAGGCCGTGTCTTCTTGTCGGAAGTCGTCGAAGCCATTCTAAAAGAGTGCCGTGCTGTTCACCGCAAAACTACTGCTTACCACCCGCAGACGAATGGGCTCACCGAACGCTTTAACCGCACGCTCGGCGACATGCTGTCAATGTACGTCGCCGCCGATCACACAAATTGGGATGCCATTCTGCCCTTCGTCACCTACGCCTATAATACTGCCCCTCAAAGCACAACTGGTTTTTCACCCTTCTTCCTATTGTACGGAAGGCACCCGTCGCACACCATCGACACGATACTCCCATACAAGCCGGATTCAACTGAGTGTGCGCCGATATCTGACACAGCCAGGCTTGCGGAAGAGTGTCGCGAGCTTGCCAAGACGTTTAGAACGCAGGGACAAGAGCGGCAGAAGAGCATTCGCGGTCGAACCACCACTTATGAGTCCACGTTCCTCCCTGGAGCGCTCGTTTGGCTCTCGGTCCCTACCACTGCAACTGGCCTCTCAACAAAACTACTGGCGAAATACGAAGGCCCCTACCGGGTCGTCGAGCGCACATCCCCGGTAAACTACGTGATCGAACCCATCGAACCATCTTCGGACATGCGCCGTCGAGGGCGCGACATCGTCAACGTGGAGCGTCTCAAGGCCTACTATGACCCACTCATAGTGACGAGCTGTTAGGTCGCCGGACGGCTCCCTTTTCGTACCCGGGGAAATTGTAGCGAAGCCTTTATTGAGTAATCCGTTGCGCTCTCTATAGCCTTCTAGTGGGTCGTCGCCTTTGGCTCTTCGCGCTCGCGCTCTGAGTCCGTGTTTGTGCCTTGACTGTCGCCATTGCATATCGTCGCCGACTACCGTCCAATAAACGCCTCAACAAGATGTTTAGTATTAACTCGGCAAGGCAGCCACCGCAGAGGAACGTGCGTGATGGCACCATCACAATTTCTGTCGTTATCGTTTACCTGAAGGGTAAACGAAACGAAGCGACGTCCGTTCTCTTATACCTGAAGGGTGATCATTTTTACTGTTTAGTATTTTGATTTCGCTTTGATCGGCGTTGGCTATGTTTGCGTATGGTACGCTGTAACTCGCTCGTCCTCTGCTGTGAGAAACTAGGCGTCTGTCTGGATAGCATTATTCGGGACGACAGTCCTAGTAGGCGACTGGGCCGATTTTTAAACAACTGTGTCCTCCAAAAGGGGGACATTTCATCCGCAGATCACATTTTTAAGGACAGACGACTATTCTACAGTAAGGGTTGCTTGCTGAGGTCGGCACAAAATTAGCCCAATTAACAGTTTATTCTTTATTTAGCGCCTTCGCTGCTGACACCTTCAGTGTCAACTTTACAACTGCAACCTTTTTCTTTTTGCCATTTGAGCTCTAACGCAAAAAACGTCGTCACTTGTCAACACTGTATCATTCTACCGTTGTGCTAACCTCAGTAACGCGCAATCGAACATCTCGCAGTTCATCAGAAAGCCCTGATACTGCTTTTTAATTACTGTAAACCTCTGTTTATATTCGTATTTTTGTTTCCGCTGTAGGTATAGTCATAAGTTACGCAGCAACTCAACTCACCCATATTGCCTTCGTTCGCCTTAGTTCAACTTCGAAAATCTCTTAAACACCACTGCTAGATATAAACCAAGAAGAAAAGGACAGATCACCAAAGATCAACCGACCGCTGGGTCATATACACGCAGAACTTCGGTTTGGATGAATTGGTCCATGGTCGAATGTCTTGAAGGGCAGTGCAAAAAGAATGATAATTCGGCAGATCCCACGCACCATGGGGATCAATGTTATGCTAAGCATGCGGCAGGAAGGTGGTTATGGTGTAATTTTTACATTGAGTGAAAGGTTGCGAATTGGCGCTAAATATATGTGCAAATTGTATACCCACACATATTTTGAAGACTAGCACTTGTTTTATATAACCAGTTGTTTACAGTTGCGTAACGATGCCAACAGCAAGATGGTTAGTAACAGAACCAGACGCGGTAAGCTGATATGTAATGCTATGTAATGATATGTAAAACGCATGCACGTTTCACGAACACGCGTACATGTGTGGAAGGCCTTCTTGAGAGTTCTCTAGTAGATGGCCGCAAGCGGAATATCTGTTATTGTAACTGATGTGCGCAACGTAGACCTCGCTGATAACTCTGCTTGTATGTTTGTTTTGTGTCCGGCGGCCAGCGAAGTGGGTGCAAGCTTGGTTGAAGTTGCGCATCGCCGTGTTCTTATATGTGCCCACGCCTCCACACCTGCAAGGAAGCCGCTTGCTGTGGACGACACAGTGGCCACATCGCTCAAAGTTTAAGAAAGTGCTGGCAGTCAGTTTCTGTGAGCAAAGTGTCTTTTTCGAGGTCGTGAACGTATGCGTGCACAGACTGTACGTTGAGAGCTGCGACCTTGAGGTGATTGTTGTAGTTATGGCATCAAGTGAAGGTGGTTGCCTGGTCCGAGGCGATGCCTAGAAGCCTGTTTGCTAGCCGGGCCATGTCGTCGATAGATTGTCTGTCGAAAGACCCGGCGACATGTCGGAACCTGAAGTCGACTTTTGCGTTGGTCAGGTATAGGCCGTCGGGGCTAGTAGTCCTGGAAAGTG
Organism: Rhipicephalus sanguineus; assembly: GCF_013339695.2. NCBI lineage: Eukaryota > Metazoa > Arthropoda > Arachnida > Ixodida > Ixodidae > Rhipicephalus > Rhipicephalus sanguineus. Next base: position 176,053,830 of record NC_051179.1, on the reverse strand, counting down.
CCACGTAAACCAACCTCAGTGGTTAGCGCGTATCGTATCAGTAGACTGCTTAGGCGTATGTGGCCATTGGTGACTTGTATATAGTTATGGGGTTTGCTTCCACAAGGGAAAACTGTGTCCTCTTACACGAGATATTTTCTTGTGTATATCATGGTTGTGGTGGTTCGCATTACTTTGGGCACCCATTTCAATTCTATTGAGGGGTGTGTGGTAGTGATGTGCTTCGTCTTGGCTGGGACGACAACGCCTACCGTGGACGTTGGAAATTCAAGCCACAGTCACACGAGGTTGCCGTGTTCGTCACGCTCGATGTACCACGAGGTTCCCATGTTTCCATTAACGAGGTCGTCGCTTACGTCAATGTTGCCGTGATCGTGTACGGCTTGCCGATGCTCAGGAAAATTGAGGTCGGCAGACCACCCATGTCTCTTGCGTTCACCTTGGCCACCTTGGTGAGGGCATTCCTATGTACCTGCTCGTTCTTACAGTCAGCTGTGTTATCGCATGCGGGGCGACATAACACGTTGTCTGTGGCGTCGAAGCCACGTGATAGCGGTCGACGTCCGCGTTCCTGTGGTATACCCGTATGTCGTCCGGGCACTCAGCGGCTGCTTCTACGCGAGTCACAAAGCGGCTCTCAATCAACCTGACGTCATACTCGGTTACCTTGAGGCCATCGCCCTACATGATAAGAAATGGTGAGAGAGCACTGCGTCATTCTGGCGGACCATGTGGAAGAGTGGATGGAAGTCAGGAGTCTGGCAAGAAATTATGTCTTCAGCTCCCTCACTTGCCTTTGCGTTTCAATGTGTAGGCTAGCGGTTACTGTGTTGATTGAGACTATGAATCATCTATGGCACATGCTCGCATAACGTGAACTGTAGTATGCGGGTATGTGCCACGCGTGACTGAGGGAAAGGCTTTGGTGACGTAGACGACAGGCGTTTTGCGTTGTTCATGTCATGACCAGTGAATCGTGTTAGTCATAAACTGATCCCCTGCTATGCCAATTTTGGTATATTACACGTTATTGAGACGACCAGGATAGTGCCAAGGCGTAGGCGGCTAGATAGATAGATACGAGGGGTGATCAAAAAATTTTGCAACTCGCATAATATAAAAACTGGCAGAACTCAAAAAAAATTATTCTTCAGCATACTCTCCCCGCACAGTATTGAACTTCTCCGATTTTGACGGAAGGCTTCTGATACCGTGCAAAAAAAAACGTTCAGCAAATCCCACTCTTTGCGGGAATCGGTTTCATGCGGAGCAGTCAGCGAGTACTTCTGTGCAGTAATTTATGGCTTTGAGCCAAGCCTTACGGTGGTGGATCGACATGTTTTCGTAAGTGTAGTAGTTGTGTGCACACCGTTGGCTTACTAGGTACGTCGACAACACTGGTGTTTAAAGGGTAACTTATGGTGTGACGTAATGTCAGTACTAACGTTAAAGCACATACAACAGCATTTTCGAAATGAAGTGTGCTTTACGGTGGAATGATTTGAATATCATAGGTACATCTCGTCAAGGCATACCTCCGGGGTCTAGCAACGCTTGAATATAGCTTGCTGAATCATAGGAATACAAATGTAATGTTTATTAGACTGCTATAAAAGCGGAGCCAACACAGGAACCACAGAACCTAACCTGGCACGACGCCTGTATCATAGTGTAACGTATTGCAAGAGGGGTCACACAAATACTGGTTTTATTATGGGCGAACTTGTGCCCAGAAAAGTAGGTGAAATAAATGAAAGAGTCCGCTAAAGCGTTCCACACAAGTGTCTCTTCCAGAACACACTTCTTCGTCGCCTCGCAGGTCAGCCGCACTGTCTCGAGCCCGTGCACGAGGAGCGCCGCGATGCCACAAGAAGCGCGCGCAGGCGCGAGACATTGTAGACGCTTACATAGCGGCTCGCTGATCCTCTTGTTGAAAAGCAGTCTTTTCGGCATTAGTCCCCCTCCGAAATACGCATCGTCCCGATGCGCGATTGGGGGTGGTAACCAAAGGGGGGGGGGTGCTATGTTTCATTATCTCTCGTAATAGGGCTTCATGCGGACAACGTGTACGACTTCTGCATGGTTTTGCCGTCTTGAGCGCCCTTGTCCTTCGGGGATTACTTGATAAGTTAAGTCAATTAGTCGGCGGAGAACCTTATATGGACCAGAGTAGCGTCGAAGGAGTTTTTCTGACAGCCCGCGGTGTCGTATTGGTGTCCATACCCATACTTGATCGCCTGGCTGGTACTTCACTTCTCTGCGGCGCAGGTTGTAGTAGCTCGCGTCCTTGGATTGTTGTTGACGTATTCGGTGACGCGCCAACTGGCGTGCTTCTTCAGCTCTTTGTAGGAAGTCGTCAATGTCGGATGGCTCATAATTGTCGTTGTCGACTGGTAGCATGGCGTCGAGTGTTGTAGTGACCGTACGGCCATAGACCAGCTGAAATGGTGTGACGCGAGTGGTCTGCTGTAGAGCCGTATTGTAGGCGAAAGTTGCGTAAGGCAGGATTTCGTCCCACGTCTTATGCTCCATGTCCACGTACATCGACAACATGTCAGCAATGGTGCGGTTTAGACGTTCCGTCAACCCGTTCGTTTGGGGGTGGTATGCAGTGCTTTTTCTGACTGGTGTTAGTCATCATCATCAAGCACTGCATCAACTCAGATATGAAGGCTGCTCCTCGATCGGTAATGACTACCGTTGGGGCGCCATGTCGGAGAACTATGTTGTGAACGAAGAACTTGGCAACTTCTGCTGCCGTTCCTCTCTCAAGGCAACCAGTTTCAGCATACCGTGTTAAATAGTCGGTCGCGACGACAATCCACCTCTTCCCTGAGGATGTCATTGGAAACGGCCCAAGAAGATCCATTCCAATTTGCCGGAATGGAGCCTCAGGTGGGTCTATGGGCTGGAGAAGGCCGGCCGTCTTTAGAGTTGGCGTTTTGCGCCTTTGACATTCGCGACATGTCTTCACATAATGCTGCACCGATGCTAACAGCTTGGGCCAGTAATATTTCAGGCGAATTCTGCCGAATGTCCGGCTGACGCCCAAGTGGCCCGACGACGGTTCATCATGGCAAGCTTCTAATATTTCATGCCTCATGGCTGACGGCACAACGAGTAAGAACTTTTCCTTGTTGCGTCCGAAGTTCCTCTTGTAGAGTACATTATCACGCAGACAGAATGAGGATAATGCCCTCTTAAATACACTTGGAACTTGGGAGTCATGCCCTTCGAGGTACTTTATCAATGGGAGCAGTTCTGTGTCAGCTCGTTGATGCTCGGCGATATCCGAAGCTTCCACCAGACAAAGGAATGGGAAATCGTCCTCTTCTGAAGGAGTAGAGTCCAGTGGCGAGCGCGATAAGCAGTCAGCATCGTTATGCTTCCTTCCAGACCTGTATACAACGGTAATGTCGTACTCTTGGAGTCTGAGGCTCCATCTCGCAAGTCGTCCCGACGAGTCTTTTAAGCTTGCCAGCCAGCAAAATGAGTGGTGGTCGCTGACGGCGCGGAACGGCCTTCCGTAGAGGTATAGCCTGAACTTGCTGATGGCCCATATTACTGCCAAGCACTCCTTTTCTGTCGCGGAGTAGTTTTTTTTAGCTTTTGAGAGGGTGCGGCTGGCATAAGCTATTACTTTCTCTTCTTCATTTTGCCATTGAACCAACACCGCGCCGAGACCAAGATTGCTTGCATCTGTATGGACTTCGGTATCCGCGGTCTCGTCGAAGTGAGCGAGGATCGGCGGGGCTTGTAAACGTTTCTTTAATTCATTGAAAGCTGCTTCTTGTTCCGTATGCCAAATGAATGGTTGCTCCTCTTTTGTGAGTCTGGTTAGAGGTTCGGCAATTTTCGAAAAATTTTCCACAAATCGCCTGTAGTAAGCGCATAGGCCCAGAAATCGACGCACCTCCTTCTTGTTTCTCGGCTTGGGGAATTGTGCGACGGCCGCAGTCTTGTCGGGGTCCGGACCGACACCTTCAGCACTGATTACATGACCCAGGAAAAGCAGCTTTTCAAATCCAAACTGGCACTTTTCCGGCTTAATAATCAGGCCGGCCGATTGGATAGCCTGAAGCACTAAACGTAGTCTCTCTACGTGCTGGTCAAACGTTGCAGAAAATACTACAACATCGTCTAAGTAGACTAAGCATGACTGCCATTTGAGGCCCGAGAGGACACTGTCCATCATGCGCTGGAATGTCGCCGGCGCACAACAGAGGCCGAATGGGAGTGCTTTAAATTCATACAGGCCGTCCGGGGTTACGAAAGCAGTCTTTTCGCGGTCTCTTTCATCCACCTCAATTTGCCAATACCCGCTTTTTAAATCCAATGACGAGAAATATCTCGCGTGCCGTAGCCGATCTAATGTGTCATCAATACGCGGCAAGGGGTATACATCCCGCTTGGTCACGCTGTTAAGTTTCCGGTAATCAACACAGAATCTCAACGTGTTGTCCTTTTTCCTGACAAGAACTACTGGTGATGCCCACGGACTGTTGGACGGCTGTATGACATCGTCCTCCAGCATCTCTTGCACTTGACCCTTTATGACCTCTCGTTCTTTTGGTGAAACTGTACGGGTGTTGATATACTGGCCTTGTTGCGTCGTCCGTTATTATTCGGTGCTTAACGATCTGCGTGCGACGTACTTTTGACGAGGTGGAAAAACACTGTGAGAAATTTCTTATAAGGTCTTCTATGACTTTCCTTTCGGCTGGCGATAGATTTCGGCTGATCGAAACTGCTGCTCCCACATCATGCGTAGTTTCCGAAGCATGTGGCGCTGACACCAGGCTACATAAATCTGTGGCTGCAGTAAAACTGTGTAGAAAGGCGATGGCAGTGCCCTTTGCAACATGCTGAATTTCATTTCCGAAATTTGTGAGCAAAACATTGGCACACCCACCACGTAAGTGAATAATGCCCCGAGCTATGCAAATGCCTTTCTTTAGCAGTAGTTCGACGTTGCCATCCGATATACCTTCGGAATCGACGAATGCGTCATTTCTTACGCCAACCAGCGCACTGCATCGTGGTGGCACGGTTACGTCCCTATCGATAACCCGCAATGCAGTGCTCTCTACTTCCTTCTTGTCTATCGCCAGTTTCGTTGAGAAAGAAACGCTAGAATTCTGAAGGTTGATTATGGCACCGTTCGCTAGCAGGAAATCCATCCCGAGTATTACGTCTCTCGAGCATTCTGGAAGCACGATGAAATCAGCGACGTAAGTAGCACCCTGAATTTCGATTCTCGCAGTGCATCTTCCCAGAGGTGTTATAAGGTGGCCTCCAGCTGTGCGTATTTGTGGTCCACTCCATGGCGTCAAAACTTTCTTTAGATCCCTTGCGAACGCATAGCTTATGACTGAATAATCGGCACCAGTATCTACCAAAACGCTCAATTCACGCCCGTCCACCGTAACGCGCAAGTCTGAAGAAATTTTTTCTTTACTTATCGTGGGCGTCGTTTTCTGCTCATCGCTGCTGCCGTTGGGGCCTTGACGGAGGATCTTCGCTTTGTCGAACATCAGCGGCCTTGCCTCCCCAGGTCGCTGGCTTTAGTTTTCCTGCCGCGGACTCATCGAACGACGCCTTGGTGAACTTGAAGATGGGGAACTTGAACGCCGGGGGCTTGGCGATCGATAACGAGTAGGTGCTGGTGACCTTGGCTGGTGCTGAAAACTAGCCGTTGGGAATTGATGCCTCGACAGGTAATCTTGTATTTCAATGGGTCTTTCACCATTACGCGGGCATGGCGCATTTACAGAAAACCCACGCAGACCGACTCTTCGATATGGGCACATTCGGTAAAGATGTCCAGCTTCTCCGCAATGAAAACAGAGCGGCGTCCTGTCAGGTGTGCGCCACACGTCGCTTTTTCGTGGCCTCAGTTCTCCTTGAAAGGACGAGCCGTGCGAAGCCGATGGGTGGCCACTGGGGGCTGCGAACGAAGCATTGTGCACGGCGGGTTGGCGTAGAGCGTCCGCGTACGTTGGTACACGACGTTCCTGCAGCGGTTGTTCGAGCCGGATAGGTTGCGCCTCAGGTTCCGGTTGAAGAAGTGCGTGCCGAACTTCATCGCGAATGATGGTGGCGAGGGTAGAAACTGTGGGCGTGACTTGTGGTTGCAGAAGCTTCTGAAGCTCTTCCTTTACAATGGATCGCACCAGTTCCCGCAGCGCTTCACTGTTGCTGCCTTGGCTGACCGAAAGGACGTCCACTGGTGCATTACTGGCATCACGGTTGTAGTGACGGGCACGCTGCTGTAGCGCCCTCTCTATGGTCGTGGCTTCAGCACGGAACTCGGCAACGGTGCGTGGGGGGTTGCGAACCAACCATGCAAACAAGTCCTGCTTGACTCCACGCATCAGGTGGCGCAGTTTCTTCTCTTCCGTCATGTTCGCATCGGTGCGTTTGAAGAGCCGGGACATGTCTTCGATATACATGCTGACGCTCTCGTTAGTGCGCTGGTTCCTGGATTGGAGAGCGGTTTCTGCCTTCTCTCGGCGATCGGTGCTGGCATACGCAGCCAGCAAGTGTTGTCGAAAATCTTCCCATGTTGCTATCACTGCTTCGTGATTCTCAAACCATACCCTCGCTGCATCTTCCAACGCGAAGTACAGGCGGCCCAGTTTCCTTGCCTTGTCCCAGCCGTTGATCTTTGCGACCCGCTCGAAATGCTCCAACCAGTCTTCTACATCTTCGAACGCATCGCCGTGGAAGGGTTCAGGCATGCACGGTGGGGACACGATCAGTTCCGATGATGGCGCCGGGCTGGCCATCGCTCTGGAGTTCACGGCGAACGCTGCCTGTGTTGCCGGAGCAGTGGGGAGCGGTCCGAATTCAGGCGGGTCTCCTCGGAGGCGGCGGCTTGAACGCTGGTGTACTGGAGTCAGTTCGCCAGGTTCCAATCGTTGAGGATCAGGGCTCCGTTCTCTTGCGCCAAGGGGACTTTACAATCATACCCCGCACCTCCACCAGAATGTAACGTATTGCAAGAGGGGTCACACAAATACTGGTTTTATTATGGGCGAACTTGTGCCCAGAAAAGTAGGTGAAATAAATGAAAGAGTCCGCTAAAGCGTTCCACACAAGTGTCTCTTCCCGAACACCCTTCTTCGTCGCCTCGCAGGTCAGCCGCACTGTCTCGAGCCCGTGCACGAGGAGCGCCGCGGTGCCACAAGAAGCGCGCGCAGGCGCGAGACATTGTAGACGCTTACATAGCGGCTCGCTGATCCTCTTGTTGAAAAGCAGTCTTTGCGGCAATAGGAGTACATATGTACTGTTATTACTTTGTTATAAAATTAGATAGCCAGCACCACTACCACCATTGACGCTGCACCGACATTGCGCCTGCATAGGAGGTTTTTCTAAAGCAGTTTCTAGACATGACGTGGCTCTGTGGTAGTGTAGCTGACTGCCAAGCAAAACGCTTGGGCTCGATTCCTGCTGGGATCCTAATTTTTATTCTTTGCATTCGTCGGCTCGGTGCGGATGGTGTCGCTTTTTGTTGACGCTCTCGCATTTAAATTACAAATGTCTGTTACCGCCATTCCTAGGTAGATATAAACTAACAATCACCTGCGGCGCATATCATACACCGCGGCCTGTGGTAAACGGGCATGTGCCACACATGTCTGGAGGAAAGGTTTTGACGAACCCTTTCCTCAAGCAAGCATAGATTTGAGATTTTGGTTTACCTATTCCGTGATGTTTGCTTGCGGGTGATACACCGGAGTGCGGTTGTGAACAATTTGCAAAGTTTGCGAGGAATAACAACTCGAAACGGTGACTCCACATTACCATCGTCAACCTGAGGAAGGTACCGGAACAAGAGGCCTCCTTCTCCGAGCAGGTATCATTCGGCCTCCTCGCCGCTTCCGGTGTCAGTTGCATCACAAGCCGCCGGTTTTTCTGACACCTTACGACAAAGGCCATCGCCCTGCTCTGCTGCAAGAAGTACGCCAACGTGACTGGATTGTCACAGGTGGTGTCGTAGCCGCACAAATTGTTTCCGGCTCGGCCTGGGGTCTAATAGACAAAGGCGCACGTGAAAGTGCGTCAGCAACTGTCTTAGTGCTACCCCTTTTGTATTCAATGGCATAGTCGTAGCGCTGTAAGGCAAGCGCCGATCGGGCCAGTCACCCCGAGGGATTAGGCAATCGTTTTAGCCAAGAGAGCGCTTGATGATCAATCTGAATGACAAACTGAGCCCTGTCGAAAAACATGTCAAACTTCTTTAATGCGAAAATGATAGCCAGGCACTCTTCACGAATTAGTTGCGTTCCGCCCCGTTCAGATTGTGGCTTGCGAAAGCAACGGGCTTCAGAGCGCCTGCGAATTCCTGTAAAAGTACTGCGCCAAGTCCGTAATAGCTGGCGTCGGTCTGTAACACAAAAAGGTTTGTGAAGATTTGACAGATGAAGCGAATCCAAACGGGGTGAGGTGTCTTGGTTGCCAGGAGGGACGGATGCTGCCACCCGCGCCGGCCGATTGCTGCTGCCGGAGATCATGGTCGCCGCCTCGCTGTCTCGTGTCCCTGGACTGAACCCGCCGTATGCATCGTAGCGTTAAATAAATTATTGTTTGTTGTGAGGTGAAGCCTCCATCGTCATTGCTTTAACTGCGGACGGGACACAGAAAGCCCAGTACCCAGACGACGTATGCGACAGGATTTTCATGTTATTCATCTCATGACCCGACAGTCATATTCGCCAAATCTTGTTACCCTCCCATGCCAATTTTGGTCTGCACCAAGTTAGGGAGGCGATCACAAGAGCGCCCAGACATAGGTGGCCAGATAGATACGTAGATGGCAACGCTCAAAATGCTTAAGGTTCGCAAAGAAATGCTTCGCATTAAAAAACACTTTCTTCCTGATTACCATGCCACTCAGCTGCAGTTTGAAGCGGCTTCAAGTAATCAAACCTCGCTCCCTTGAGGTGTTTGTTCATATTCAGAAATAGATAAAGTCACCCGGGGTCACGTCGGCCCTGCAGGGTGGGTGGTCCAGCTGTTCGAAACCACACTCGCGAATGTCAGCGTGGGCGATACGAGACCTGTGAACCGGGGCGTTGTTGTGCAGGAGGAGGACACCTCTTGTGACTAATCCTCGTCGTTTTTCCGCGATGGCTTTCGTAGTCTAAGCCTGTAACTGTCCTACAGTTTTCATAATACTCAGTGAGGAGGATAGCCTTCACTTTACTTTCTGAGCGTTGGGTCTTGAACTTTTTCGTGGGAGGGGACCGCAGATGCCTCCACTGCACAGACTCGCCTTCTGTATCTGGGATCCAGTGATACAGCCACGTCTCATACCCATTCACAGGGCCGGAGAGAAAATCTTCTCGGACGCTTAAATAGAGGCGCAAAAGTTCCCTTGATGAATAAACGCGGTGGTGTCCACCTTGCGCTTAGAGGTTCTGTGGCACCCATCGCGCCGAAACCTTGAACATATCTATAACATCATGGTTCATTGTGAAAGCACTGCAATGAGAAATGTTCAATTCTTCAGCAACTTCGGACACCTTGACTCGGCGATTATTTATGATGAGGCTTTCTGCAGAGGCCGAATTTTCCGAATCGGTTGAAGCGGTCGGCTTCCCTGACCTTGGTTCGTCTTGGGGTTTGCACACGGCCACGTTTAAATTCATTGAACCAAGGAGTCACTGTAGCTTATGAAGGCTGTTCACTGCCACACATATTCATCATCCGAGTGTGGATTATTTCGGCCGAACTTCCTTCTTTACTCAAAAATTTGATAATGCTCCGGTACTCGAGCTTGAAATCGTGGGAGGACGCCATGTTTGACTGACTGATGCAGACCAAATAACGAACTGGAAGGCTTCATATTAAGACCATGCTCGGCTGTAGAGATGACCTAAAGAAAACGCTGTGAGAGATCAATCTGAAATATTTGGTCATAGCCTAGTTGCAAAACATTTTGATCTCCCCTTGTAGATAGACAGATACTTAAACCTTTTGGAATATTTTCTCATAGACAGATACGTAGATAGAAACGGCGAATGCGCCTGAGCTTCGCTAAGAAATGCTTCGCATTTGACAAGTGCACAAATACGTACGTCACAAAAAGGGCGCTTGTCTTCTTTCGAATTCTTTTTAACACCATGTTGTCATAGAATGAAGGCATGTATTTTGTGGTGTATTAAGTATGTTATTTTTCCTTTGATTGCAGCTCAGAGGATGCAGCATGCCTGAGATACGCTGCATCGAAGGATGCTATCGGTGTCTACCCCCGTTCATTTCTACCTCCACCACACGGCAATCTAACAAGCCACAGAAGGGAGGAATCATCTAAGAAAGTGGCACGTCACAACAAACTACAATGAAAACAACGAGACAGATATTGCAAGCATCGAGAGCCGCGTTCTTTCGCCGTTGCATTCTGGATTGCACGTTGTTAATGATATTTCTCGCAAAAAGATACTGCACGTGAGCCTATTTAGGTGGCTTTTGCTATTGTAATGTAATCGTACTGTCTAATAAAGTTTCTCATTTGTTTTGTTTTTGCAAAACTTATCACATCGGCTATGCAGATTCGTTAAAGTTACAAATGACCTTTTTGAGCACATTTCTCGGCATGATCTTTGTATGAATCATAAGTGCGGATCCTCAATATAATAAATATTATCGCCTTCTGTCTCTGAGTCCGCCCAGCGCTAAATGGTGTGTATATAACGCTCGCCGTTAGCTACGTGGAGGATCTGCGTTTCGTGGCGTAGTGGAGAGCGCCGCTCGCTGCGGGGCAAGAAGTCCCTGGTTCGATTCCGCGCTTCGGAAGCATTTTTCTGAGTTATTTTTCTTTGGGGCCTTTATATATATATACATACTTATACATATACGGTGCATGACGGCGGCGACGGCGACGGCAAAATTCAGCCGAGACTGTCCATATAATTGCTATCGCAATAAAAGGTGGCACAAGTATTACCAGCAACCACCGAGCAACGCTTTCTCGCGCTCATCAGTGTCGGCCTAATGTAAGGCGTAAAGGGGTCGCCATTCAAGTGAGTGCTTGAAACCTCGCATACCCGTTATCTTCGAGCACAGTAGCATCTATCACAGGAACACTGTGCAAGTCCTAGTAATTTGGCAGGTAATAAGGCCTGTGTGTGGTACGCAGGTTACGGTTTACAAAATGGATGTGCAATGTCGGCATTTCTCAATGCGTGTGCCTCCTGAAGAAAACACAATAGAAGTGCCGGCCAGATAAACGGAAGCGAAAGAAGAGAAACACAGAAAAAGGAACCGACTGGAAAAGACAGAGGATCTGGGTAATTAGGATCATGCTAATTAATACCTTGATATTTAGGTCCGTTCTAATTAACGCCAGGCTAATGAAGACAGTGCGAACTAAGACCTTGATAATAATGTACGTCGGCCACAAGCTCCGCCATTAGTCCAGCCTTGCACCACTAGTGAAAACTGCACACATTTTTTGTTCCTAGCGTTTCATTTTACAGCACGTGCTTTTTCCCCTTCCTGTACGGTTAGTAACATAGCGACGATGCTTATCACAGTGGGTAGCAGCTTCGGGAAAATTTTCGAAGAATTTAATAAAATTTCTTGGTAAACGTCACCCATACGCATATTCTAGAGCTTACGCCGCTTACGCGAGCAACGCAGGTTAGGCTGGAACGAATGTGCTATGACACATGTACGAAATGCGACGCGTCCAAGCATGTGTGTTTCGCAGTTGCTTAAAACCCCCACCTATTACAAAGAGCACAGGCGTAATTAATTATCATCATCAGCAACAGCATCAACAAAGTGTGCAGCTGCACGGTGCACCTTACGGATGCGTGGTGAGTACTTCGCGAATTCGCAAAGGAAGAATTATGCGGTAGTAGGCACTTCGCATCTCGGCTCGCAGTAGGAATTCTAGCGAAGCCAGGCTCGCGATTGAGAACGCGATGTGAATGGATCCTGATTATGCTATCGCGTTCTACCCTCGAAGGCGAAGCTCGACGATACTTTAAGTTTTAAAGGTGGCCACGCGGCCTTGCACAGACAGCTTTATGGGTCTTCGAACGATTGTACGCAGAATGTCAGCGGTTCCATGTGGCATTCCTCGAAGACAGTTGTAGGTGACGTAGCGCCCGTCATTGCTATGGTTGACCTTATCCTTGTGACCATTGTCTTACTGGATAGGGCTTAATTTTCTGCTTTTAATTGTTTTAGCCTGCAGCTAGCTCGATGCTCCGGGAGGGTGTTATCACAAACGAGCGCGTCAATAAAGCGCGCGCGTGGCCGCTTTCAAACGGCAGCGCGATAGAACGGCGCGAGCCGTTCGCCCAAGAAGCGCACGCAACGAAAAGAAAAACAAGTATCAAAAGACGCCGACACGCCGCATCCTCCTCGCCCACTAGCAGTCTCAGATCAAACGCCCGGCAAAGCTTGGATCTTTCTACAGGGAAGGAATGACGCATCGCCGAGCGACGCCGCCGTGAGTAGTACCGGCGAGAGAAACCTCGAACATTCCGTAGCCTTGGCTGTACTGCACACCGAAGAACCCTCCCGACGCTTCCAGAACCCCGGGGAGAGGAGATAAAAGCGTACAACGACGACCAGCGAGCAGTCAGTCCGTGATTGAGTGAGACAGTCAGTCCAGAGGTGGTGAAGTTATGCTGAGTGTGGCTCCGTCAGCCAAAGAAGACGTATTTGTGATGATGTGCGGTCAGTCGATCGTCGATCTGGAAGAATCGGATGACGACGCCGTGTGAGGCGTGACAAGTTACGACGATGGAGCGCAACAAGAGACAGCGCTGGAGTCGGCGTGAGTGTTTCCTAGAAGAGAAGCATTCAAGTACCGTCCAAGAATTGTGGACTGGATACGCCGTTGAATATTCAGCACTTTAACTGTTCTTGAATAGTTGCAATGTACGAGATTGCATTTGTAGCGCGCGATCTGTTTGTTTAGTTCCCGTTGTGTTAACACCATCTGAGTTATATTGTGAAGTTGTAACTGGTGCCAGCGGAGTGTGCATGTGTTTGTGATGTGTGTTCTGCCTTAACTGAGAATATATTTCATTTTCGTTTGTGTTATCGGCTCTCGGCTCTGACTCGGTCATTGGACCACAACCGGCGTTCGATGGCGCACTAAAAGGACCAACTCTAATTGTCCGCGCTTTCGTGGTGCGTTTCGGGGGGCGATACCTCGGCCCTTGGAATCCGCCCGGCGATTGCCATCCCCATTAACGGGATCAGTGCCAATTATTCTGGCGTCCAGGACGTTTTTGGTGCAAAGTGTGTCCAAAGTAGGGAGAAAGAGCTCTGAGACGTTGATAGTGCTTGCAAACGATTTTTGAGTGTCGCACCGCGTTCTCGTTAACCTGTGTGCAGAGAGTGTTTTGGAATTCGAAGTTGGGCAGAGATTTTGTGCACGCGGCTAGGTTCTGTTTGACGGGCATTATAGATCTTGAGAAGTTAGTTGCCCTTGGTGAGAAGATGGGTTTGACTGAGGCCGAACTACGAAAATGGGTCAGCCAAAAGGAAAAAGAAGAAAGAGAAAGAGCCAAGGAAGAAAGAGAGGCGAAAGAGTGACAGTTGAAGGAAGAAAGAGAGGCGCAAGAGAGACAGATGCAAGCTGAGATAGCTGAGAGAGAAAGGCAACGGCAGCGCAAATTGGAACTCGAATGGCTCCGTGTGCAGCAACGCACAGAGACTCCCGTCCAGGCTAGAGTCGAGAGCAGTGAAAGGGAAGATCATAGCTTTCGATTGAACCAAAACACACTGCTTGTGGCGTTTGATGAGAGGAAGGACGACCTTGATGCGTACCTGCACAGGTTTGAGACGATAGCTAGAGCCAAAATTGGCCGGAGCAGCAGTGGGCAACTGCTTTGAGCACTTGTTTGAGTGGCGAAGCGCTCAGTGTGTACGGTAGGCTGACATCTACCGATGAAGCTAATTACACAAAGGTGAAAGCTGCTTTGCTTAAGCGGACCCGCCACGGTGGTCTAGTGGTTATGGCGCTCGGCTGCTGACCCGAAGGTCGCGGGATCGGATCCCGGCCGCGGCGTCTGCATTTACAATGGAGGCGAAAATGTTTGAGGCCCGCGTACTTAGATTTAGGTACACGTTAAAAACCCCAGGTGGTCGAAATTTCCGGAGGCCTCCACTACGGCGTCTCTCATAATCATATCGTGGTTTTGGGACGTTAAACCCCAGATAATAATAATATTATTGCTTAAGCGATTTAGATTCACCGTGGAAGGCTTCCGAGATCGGTTCCGTACTGGAAAGTCAGCTGATGGCGAGACGGCAGCGCTGTATGCCGTGCGGCTCAGCCATTTTTTGACAGATGAATCGAACTTTCAGAGACGGCACAGGAGTACGGTGAGCTTAAAGAGCTTTTAATGAGAGAGCAATTTCTCACCAGTTGCCACCCGGCTCTATTGGAAAACCCAGTGGCACTGTCCCACTGCCATACCTGATTATTGGACCAGTGTGACGCTGGGTACTGGGACGCTGCACGAGGCACGCTGGACGCTGGCGCACTGCAGACTAGGCCACCCGTTACGGGCCGGAATCGGGCTTTTAAATTGTTTTTAAAACTGTGGTCATACCCAGATCGTAATTAGGGCTGATACGCGGGCACTGCGACAAAAAAACCTCAAAAGAAAAAAAATACGAGCGAGCGGGAGTCGAACCCACCACCTCGACGTACCATGCATTCTGAATCTCGCACGTTACCGCTGCACCACACCTGGAAGACGAGAGACAGTTATTTTTTTCTTCGTGTTATAACTACTTCCGGTAGCCAGTGTTTTCATTTTTCTCGTTCAGAAACGTAGATTTCAGTCTCTTCGTGCTCGCGAGAACCTAAAAGTTCATTTGTTTTTTATGTGCTGCCTAGGATCAGAACATCTATCTGGCACGTTTGTCCGCAAAAAAATATTAGCGTAACCGCAGATGTGTTGCGGCAATCGCACTGACTCGCTAAGCAGTTAGTCATACCTATGTAAAAAACAATGTGCATCTGACCTGCACACTTAACACTAGTTTTCGTCACCCGTTTGAACATATTTTCTGTCCTTTTTGATTACGTTCCGCGTACTATACAGCCGCAGTAGTTCATCCTAGCCGAACCGACCGTTAGGCTTAGAGCTGTACTCCGTGCGCCACGATCGCTGTGAAGAACGTGGATATTCAATTACCAAGAATCTAATAAGCGTTAAAATGTAGTTTTGATCATACCTGACTTAAGCGAGGCCATATTAGCGCCTCCGACTACATGAATCAGAAGCTAATAACTATTTTCTCTGTAGCTATCGTAATTTTCTCTGTTGTTTCTAATGTGCTTGACGGCTTATTTACAGAGGGGGCCTTCCTAACCTTTCCGCTTAGGCCGCTGCAATGAAAAATCTTCATGTCCTAAATATAGCACACCAAGGCTTAGTGGATGTGAGAGCTTTGAATGCATTGCATGATGACCCGGAGCCGTAGCGCTTGTGTTTGCTTCCAATTTCTTGTTAATCTCCTTGGGAAACCAGCCTGCATTTCTTGCTAATTTTCAAGGGGGTCCCAACAGCGAGATTGTACAGAATTGATCTGAATACTTTTGCTGCAGTGTAAGAATGCTGCCTGAGAGGGCTTGAAGATAACGAGGATCAAGTGCTGTTCCATCAGCTTACCCATGCAGGCACGGGCGACAGTAATTGCGGTGCGCCAAAGGAATATTTGGCAACTTATTATGATGTTAGATCTTACAAGGCGTCAAAATAATTAGATAATGGTCATTCAAGTGCATTGAAGAGCAGTGTGCCACGAGTGCAAAAACTTGCTTTTGTACCTTTGAGACGCAGTAACTAATATATGGTTGCTGGCATGCTAGCATCACAACAATTCCAGCTGTAAATAGAGTAAAATAAATAGCAATATTGAAATTCACCATATTTCCCTTCACACCCACTAAGCCCTGGTGTCCTATATACAGGACATGGCGCTATTTTTCTCATACACTGATAGAATGCTCCAAAAAGATTATTTTCGTGCTTTTGAGGTGATAAAAAAAGCAATATCAACAAGAAGCAAATTATCTACCCATTAAAAAAATTCAGGGCTGAAAGGGTTAAGTACCACTAACCTTGCTTCTTTTGAAAAATAGTTGATCTTTGACCTGTAGTGCTCTGCAGATTGATTTGACGCAGCTTCAGCTGCCATCGCGCGCTGGTCTTGAGCGGAAGAGCAAATTATTGGCGCAGCAAACAATTTTAAGCATTCGTTGCGTCTCTCATCGTGGACGCATCAACAGCGCTAATGTTGTGGCCCCATCTGCTATGTTTACATCAAACCAATTTTGTGGTTCGGCACCACCTTGGTAGTTCTAGCAGCATGTAAACAAAGGAGCGACCTAATTAATAGCAACAAAATATGCGTGACGCCTTGCCCTCAGCGTTAGAACAGACTAAGCGATGACAGGTTATACCACATATATATTGCTGCCTGTGTAGAGAGCCAGTAAAAAAGCACAAATTCGGTGGTGTGGGGGCTACCATGTTGCTGTAGGTCATCGCGGTTAGGAACGTTGTTACGATTGCCAGCTGGTAATTGCTACAATATTTCAGATTTTGCGAAGTACATGCCTAACGTACTTCGTATCGCTCTAACGCTTCATGCAACAAGCACAGCTAAAGCCCTTGTATATGATTATGATTGAAACAGTTATGCCCGGAACAATATTATATGCTGCGCAAGAGTACTGCCTGTGTTCTCCTGGTAGCTTCGGCAGTGCTGCAAGGTAACTGTGAGATGGAGTATAGTGTACGTGTTCTACCCCCGTAACGATATTATAATACCTAAGCGAAGGTTAGAACGTTCGCTTCTGCTTTGTGTCTCGTCACGCTGCGATCCCTTGAATTGAAAGTGGGGATCATCATGCTGCAGCCGCACATCTTGCTGTTTCGCGCTTAATTGAACCTATTAGGCATGGCATGCCAGATGTTCGTAGATCATTAATATTTATGACAACGTAAATGGGAACACCCCCCCCCCCCCCAGAAAGAAAAGTAAAGTTCAACTCTTTCAAGAACTATCAAGAACGTTTTATCGAAATAACCCTTTGTTCAGTTCGAATCGACCACACGTGCACACACATAATGCCTTATGGAGGCACCCAGGGTGCATGCCTGCTTTGGTCATTTTGACAGGATAGATGGCAGAGCCATTCCTCTGAGTTATGATTCCATTGTGATTGAAAATGGCGGCATTGTAGTTTTCCTAGACATTCATCACATGCTAGGCACAAATGGAAATTTTATAGTAAGAATGGGCAAAAACTTAAAACATTCATGCTTGTTATTCCATGAATGAACTTCGGGTAAGCGCCATGTCAGCAACGCATTAGATATATATAAGGACAGAACCAGGACCGTTCGATCGGTGACACCACTTACCTCACTTGCCTTGTTGGTGTTATCGCTACCGTGTTGCGGTTTTCTTTCGCAGCGTCGAGCCTTTCATGAGGGAAGGCTGCAATATCTTAAATCGCCACTTTGCTGGCTCTGTTGAGCTCGAGAGCTGAACGTGCCAAAAGTTTGTTTCTTAAATTCAAAATCTGTCTTCTTAAATGAAAGCGTACGTTTAGAGAGCATCCGTCGATATAGTTGACCCGCGCATTTTGTACACAAGTACACCGCTTCTTATTCTTTTTTCCTCGTTTCATTTTATTCAATCCTGCCCATCTGCAGAAACCGGAATATATATACAGCGCACTTACAGGCTGCTCATTTTTAAAAGTATTTACAATGTGTCCCATCTCGCTACAAATAGATGTACTAGAACGTGGTATCAGGGGCCAACATCGACCTGTCCTATATGCGGGCAAAAGGGGACGCGCTACTCTGAGACATGATCAGCCTCTGAGCTAGGTCTTGTGTGCCATACGACCACCACTTATATTCATATAACGGCGAATGACACCGCCAATTCAGCAAGCCTGAGTGCCAACACCAAAAGCGTGGACTTCGTGACAGGCCGTCAAATAATAAAACCTTATATTTAATGCTGATAATCCCTAGCGGTTTACATGACGAACCCCCGATATGATGATGAGGCACGCCGTAATGGAGGGCTCCGATAATATCGACCAGCTGTGGTTGTGTAACGTGCACCTGAATTCTAAGCATACAGGCACCTAGCCTTTCACCTCCATCAAAATGCGACTGGCACGGCCGGGATGTAACACGAGTCTTTAAAAGTATTTTATTTCAACAGCAATTATATGAGGAATTCTGACGCATGTGTGCCGGCGGTGGTGGTGCCGCCATGAGGTTCTGTATGAAGTCTAAATTGATAACGTCTCCCCGCACCTCGTGTGTTCAATGTGCGAGTGAAAGCGTGCGAAGGCTGCGACCGTGGCTCGAGCTGAGATGAAACGAGCCGGCCGTCTCCGTCGCGCGAAATGCGCATTGCGTGGAAGCGGAGACAGACGGGATGCATGGCTTCCGCAGAGACTGCGTACTTTGACTGGCTGGGCGTCGTCGCTCGTGGTCACGCGCGCCGTAGTTTCACAGGGACCAGCAGGCGGCTCATACATTTGTACGTGTTGTGTTCTCGTCGCAACGTTTGCATTGAAGCCGGTCGCATTTCGTTACGCCAGCGTTTTATTGCGTCGCACCAAGTAGCACGCCATAGGAGTTAGCTGCTAGTCTTACTTTGTATAACCTTCCAATTTGTTGCTATCGCGCTCACTGCATCGGCTTTGCGGCGAAACTGACTTTTTTCCTTCTTCCATCGAAGACATGAGCCGTCGTTGTTACAATAGCGTATACTGTGAAACAGCGACCAATCTTATAATCTTTGTTGAATATATTATATGCTTACGAGATTCTGCCAGTTTATCCGTCCTAGCATTCAATGTTTGTAGGCGTCCTGGTGCTGTTATGATGAGACATAAGCGCTTCCATGCGTTCAATGCTGAGGAAGAAACTGTAAGTTCTCTTACGAGATCTAAATAAACTTTATTAGGAACCACTTTCTCAAAAAACAGCAATACATTTTCACGGAAACAGGGCGCAGGGTCATCCCTTCACTGCATGCCGATGCAAGCCCGGAACTGTGCAATGCCTTCTACGTTGATTTCGTTGACCGTGTAGAGTTTTGCCTGCATCCACTCGTACCACGCCTTAACGCTTGGGAAGGATGATAGGTCATAGTTCATCGTCTGCAGGGAAAGAATAAATGCATACACTTATATCTTCTAAAGTCATTTAAAGACCAATGCTTCAGTACCTCTAGAGCAATAGTGTTTGTATGTCCGGGGGGGGGGGGGTGGTATAAAAACGTTAGGAGGGCAGCATACGCAAACGTCGGCGATATTTTGAACAGCTTGAAATTTGTTTTACAGGTGACATACAGTTACAAAGTATATTTGATCCTAACAATTTCGCTAAAGGGTCCAAACCAACTGCTATTAAAGGGTCACTGAAGTTGAACAATGAATCGGTTTAGGTGAATAAAGTGAACGCTGAAAGCACTAATGTCGTTAATTTCACCACCACAGGCTAATTGATAAACCAGAGAATGAAGGTCACAGTTTCATTCTTAAATCTCGCGCCGTAATCTCCACGCGAAGAGTCACAGATTTCGAAGTGTGTTTTTTGTATTTCGGTGACGTTGACTCAACGGAATTCATTCAAACTTGGTATGTTAAGCCTCTGGCCTCTTAGAACACAATCTACTTCATTTTTACCGATTTGAACTACGTAGGCCTTCCGACGCCGTCAATATCTATGACGTCATGGCGATTTGTACGGAAATTTCAATGTGACGTCGCCACCCGCATTTTTTTTTTTTTGCGTTGCGCGTTTTGTCGCTTTCCAAGCGTCTTCTCGCGGTAAGAGTTGTGGTTTTGGTATTGTGAAAGAGTAATTTACTAATACGAAAGAAATCGCTTTCCTCTTTGTTTCCGTTTGAGAAAAAAAAATTATGGCAGCTCCGCGCTAGTGATGCTAAGCCTGAAGGAAGAGTGCAGCTGGGTGGCCTTCCATCTTTCTCGTTACTTTTGTTCTATCTTGCTTCACTTTCGTTATCTTTAGTTTTGTTTCTTGTATCTCTTCTCTGTATGTGTTCCCTTCTATTTCTTTCTTTCTCTCTCTATCGATTCCTTACTCTTTCTCGCTCTTTCTGTATTTATTTCCCTTCCTACCCTTTCTTTTTCTCTCTCTATGCTTCTTTCTCTCTCTCTTTTTGTTGCTTCTCTTTATTTCTGTCTTTCTTTCTCTTTCCGTCTTGCTCTCCGTTTCTTTCTATTCATTCGTGTCTCCTCCTTTCTATCTTTTTACGTCTTTAGTCACTTCATTTCTCTCTATTTTTCTCTTTCGCTCGCTGTCTTTATCTCTCAATCTTTCTTTCTATCTCTTTCTGCTTTTTTTATTTCTGTCCTTGTTTCTATTTTTGTCTTTGCTCGCCATTTGGTGTCTGTTTTTATCTATTTCGCTTTCTTTATAGGTCTTCCTAGCATTTTATGTCTTTGTTCCCTTTATTTCTCTGCTTTTACTTTCCTCTGTCGTTCTATCGCTTTCTTTCTCTCCCTCTCTTTATATCTCTCTTACTCTCTAATTTCTGTGTCTTTCTTCTATCTCCTTCTTTCTCTCTCTTTTTCACGTGTTCCTTTTCGTGTGACACTCGCACCTACTGTACACCGTAGTGGGGCTTCCCCAATAGACCTTTTTCAAGCCCACGAGCGCCACCAACGGGCGCGCAAGCGCTCATGGGAAATGTGTGTACGCCGCAGCAGCCGCCGCGACGAGCGCGCGGGCCTCGCGCTATAGCTTCCCACTTGCGCCGTGCTAGGACTTCTTAGACACACGTGAATTTGGCAAGGTGCAATAGTTTAATGCGCAATTCAATCACGAACTTCAGTGTTTAGCTGTGACGGCCTCGCGACGATTTCCATCTGTCCCACTGTTGGACCAGTTGAGCGGCTCAGAAGCGCCACCTTTTGTATATTTTTTTGGCGCCAGTGCGCTTTACGGCGTAAATGAAAAAAAAAAAAGCTAGGTTGCCTATGAAGTGCAGGAGCGGTCTATGATTCGCGGGTGCATTTGGAATCAACGTCCATCGACACTGCCGACGAGTACAGTGTGAGGTTCTGATATTTAAACAGTACACTAGAAGGTGTAGTCAGCATTTGGGGAAATGAGATACATTCATTGTGTCGCTCGCACCATATATGTAACGAACGATAAGTGCTTACTAACCTTTGTTGGTGCTATAACCACAGATTGGAATAATACTTAGAGCTAAAAAAGAAAGGATCAGTACAAGGAAGGAAATGCACAAACCAGCGCTCACACACAACTGAAAGTTTATTGGACGCGTGAAAAAAAAGCATATATACAAAAATGGGAGTGCGTCACGCGTCTCATAAAGAGGCACATAAAGTCAAACAACCAAGGCGCGTGCTTACAGTCTATTAATAAAGCTGAATTCCTTGTCTTGTCGTTAACGACTGAGAAGGTTGACTGACACAAAGTGTGGCGTTATTTCTGACATGATATGCCTCCGAAATTTCTCGCGCTGTCCGATTAGGTTAATGGTACAAAAATGCTGTGCTTTCGAAGATGGGATTACATTTTCATCACTGACATAGCGATGCGAGATGAGACGGCTCCATTCAGTGAATTTCGATGCTCGCTGAGGCGCGTGATAATACATCGACCATTCTGACCGATGTACATGTGGCCACAAGAAAGTGAAATTTGCGGTTAACTCCTACACAATTTATAAAACAATTGGCACGCCTCTGACCGCGTTTTTCTTTGCCCACCGCAGGCCCCTGCGACCTTAATGCCACAACCTTCACCCCCACATCGCTTTCCTACGTCCTTCAGGCCATGCGACTTCTTATACATATGTGGAATAACTGCAATATTTCTAGTTTCTTCATTATTTACGAATGGAGGATGTCCGTGTTAATCTTTCTTTGCCATGCGAACAGATTTTCGCGAACCGATACAACGATACGCAGGATATAGCTCCTCTTTGATCACTTTGCAGCTGGAAACTACTGCTCATCTTATGCGCGCAAACTTTTTCCCAATGCCGTGCGTAATCATGGCATCACAATTCCTCGTTCAACAATATTCGGATGCACTGACGCGAAATTAAACACCGATTTCGCTGAACGCGGGCTATACTTCCCGGAAACATGCTCCGCAGTGAAACGTAAAAGCATGTATCAAGAAACTGCAAATTATCAAAGTAAGGCATCTCGCAAGTGAATTGTAGTCCCTTCCCTTTTCCTTTAAACACGTTTAGAATGTGCTCACTCCTTTTTACAGTGCCTGACTTTTCAATTAAAATCAAATAAACATCTGTATACCTGAACACGGTAACACCTCTCTACAGTTTGGTTACACCCGATCACGAGCCGCTATGGCATTCAATGGCATAGCGGCTTGTGAACAAGTAATCATTGAGCAAATACGAATTCGGTGTTCCAGCTCACATTGCTCACGATAGCACGTTTTGACTGCAAGTATCTGCATGTGAAAACTCGCATGCCGTTCAACTGCTACATCCGGTATACGCCTAGTGCGCGCCGACGGAAGCGCCATAGGCGGCGAACTCAATCATTGCTCTCGGGAAAGCAAGCAGACGGCCGCGGTGGTTTCCTACGTCGTTGTACGTGTGTTTCCGCGTTGTTCACGTTTCCGTAGTGAAATAAGCAACGTTCGTCGTATGTGTGGTGGCCGAAACTTCAAGGGATGTCGAATAACAATTGCTGTGGAGTGCTCAAAAACCTACAAAAACGCGCCCGGAACACGGTTTTACTCACTTACCGCAAGGCTTCCTGAGCAAGAGCGACGGAAGCAATGGATCGCCGCTGTTCATTGGCAAAGACGAGCCGCTTCGTCATTTGTGCGAGTTAACACGTCGCTTCTTGTTCTAATGCTTTCGTTCTGCCATATCGGTGCTCGCTGGATGCACTCGATCATGTTGACACTGGTAGACGACCAACGTTATCAGCCAGAGTATGCGTTGGTTCGGTTCGACCGCCGTGCAGGGCACTTCGCTCAAACGTTCTATATTTCAGAAGTGTTGTAGTTCGGGCGAGTTGGTCATCCATGAACTTAGCTTGTACTAGCGCGGTACATGTACCGCGCTATTACAAGCTGAGTTCTATATTTATTATTTACAGAAACAGAAATGCAGCAATGGTTGACTTCAGAAAGAACAAGAAGTGATTGAGACGTCACCTTTGTAAACAAAACAAAGCGGATGATCACCACGAGCTGCACCTAATAGCTGGATCTTGTTACGCTGGTCTGCGCGACGCACCTTTGATATTCACCGGCATGACGATTCACTCCACGCGGACGTTTGTTCTCCTCCGCAGTCGGTCATCACATGTCTTTTCGGCGACCCTCTTCAAAACTTGTCACTGTCATCTCTTGATACTTAACTCACAGCACTAGATCATCAAACAACACGTCTTCTGCGGTCGAGCGAACGATGCTATCACTAGAACGACATAACTTCATCGCCGACTAACTCCTCACTGTCTGACTCTGACCCCGCGCGCTTGCCGCGCTTGCATCAATTGCCTGTATCGGCTCGCGCCTGGGTTCAGGAAAGTGCGTATGATTCGTCTCTGCGTAGCACAGCGAAAGCTAGGGAAAGGGCGAGATCCTCTCACCGATTCGTCTGCGGAATCAGACGGCGCCGCTGGCTCGGCTAGCTCGGCTTTAGGGATGGTAAAATCGATGAACGATTAATCGATTAAAGGTCCACAATTAATCGATTAATCATAATCGATTTGTGCCTTTCGATTAATCAGATTAATTGATTAAAACTATTCGATTAATCTATTACGGCATCCCCCACTCCCGCCCCCAACCTCGCCCCTTGGCCGGAGCGCATGACTGCGAGGCGCGCTATCCTGAGACGCAGACCCTGAACGCTATCCTTAGACGCAGGAAGTTGCAAAGCCGAATACAACTACTTTTTCTGGTTCTCTTTGAGATGCCGTCGATCACGCACTTCTACGCAATTGCGTTGCACTGGAGTACGATCCGATAAACTAAATGCCTTCTCAGTTCAAGACATACTATAGTAACCCTGTAGTCGATCCCCGCACCAATCCGAACCTACTTGAGACTTGGCACAGCATGCGAACAGGCCTAGATCATGTGTTTGACGTTGCAATGGAGTGTTCGCCAATTCCTGCAACGTCAGTAGCATCCGAGCACGTTTTTTCGCATGCTGGATGTGTGGCGACCCAAAGGAGGTGTCGGTTGTCGCCCGAGCATCTCGGGCAACTGACATTTCTTCGCTCAGTAGAAAAAAGCATGTGGTTCGAAGCAGCAACCCCATGAAACAAAACAAAAAAGGGGACTGTTGAGAAAGTAAGCAGCATGTGGATTCGCCAACTTTCAAGAGAGAAGTTCTTTCTTTTCTGTAAATTTCATACGTGCCAGCGCATCGTATTGTAGCTTATTTTGTTTCATCGCTGTTTCATCGTGTTGCCGCATAAACGTATGTCTGCTTACATTTGGTAAACGAGTACTTTTCGTCACCTGTAGTGTCAATCGCAACTTTCTTTGTATTTTATTCAACCCTCAGATTTGACTCGTTTCTTGTGTAAGTGCGGCATTGTAATATGCGCTGCTTATTTACTCACTGGTTCTTTGTGCCGTTCTGTTTGACTCTTTAGCAAATAAAATATTGTTTACCAATGAAACAGAGAGAAAATGTATTATAAGGCAGAGAGGGTGGCCTGAGCTAGTACGCCCCTGCCTGCTAGTCTGCACCGGGGAAAACGCAACGGGGCAAAAAGAGTGATGAAGTACGATGATGGGGAGATGATTAGGTAGTCCGTATATACATAATAAGATACATTTGCTAGCGTAAAGAGGACGACGACGCTAGTAACCATATTTTATTTGCTGTATACCAACTAGCCCAACTGTCCGTCTTATAAGGTATATATACCATTTTCATAACTGTTGAGCTAACTTTCCTACGATGCAGTCAGCCCAATTAATGGCAGCTAGTCACTTCTTCAAACAGAGTGTTCAAGCGTGGTTTGCTTGCGCTGGGACGCGGAAAGTGTAAACTCGGCTCTCTTGACACGAACACGCATAATAGACAAACGCCAGCACGTGCAATTACGACCTCGTCTTCTCTTGAAGCACGAAAGTTGCTGCCATTAGTTGAGAGAAAATGTAGTGCAGGAATGCGCACTCGCGAATTGTGAAAAGGCCCTTATAGACCCTTTATGCAATCCGCAACTTTACGCGTCGGTTTCCCGAACGTCTAGCATCCAGTGCATTACTATTGAAGAAGTGACCTTGTAGCACTTAGTAATACTGTATGGTCGCATATTTAGGGAGAAATACAGCTTCCAGCTAGAGGCCCCCGTCTTCTGCTGTGACAAGAAAGGACAGTCGCGCAATTTATGTTGTGATGTCTGGTACACTAGATAGCGCTCACAGTTCAGGATGTACGCACAATTGAAACGGTGTGAGTGGCGCCGTGTTACGGCAAAGATCAGGTGAAACCTGCGGAGTATACTGGCGCAGCTGCTGTTTTTTTCTGGCCGGGAGGCAGAAACTCATGTCACTGTATTCCCCGCAATATTAATTAGAACTATCAGACAATAATGCCAAGGAAAGTATAGAGGATGTTATTTGTAATAATTGGGATATCAATGTGAAGAAAGTAAAGTGGACGAAAAGATAACTTGCCGCCGGCAGGAACCGAACTTGCGACCTTCGAATAACGCGTCCGATGCTCTACCACTGAGCTACGGCGGCGGTCATACCCCGTCCACTTCATAGGGTACACATGTGCATTTAAACCTAGGAGTGTTAGTCAGCGCCGATCACAGTCATGGCGGCGAGTGTGGAACACCCTTTTTCTGCCTTTTGGCGTCACGTAGCAAGTGACCTTTTTTTACGAGCTGGCAGCTGACCAATAATCCCTCGCATACTACCTGAAGGCACCAAGTCTGCCAGAACGAGACCCTCGCTATGAATGAGGGAAAGAAGGTGACTTTTAAGGGCTCGTTTTTCTTTGTCATACACCCTTAACATCCCCTATACTTTACTTCGCATTATTGTCTGTTAGTTCTAATTAACATTGTGTCTAACAAAGAAAAACGAGCCCCTAAAAGTAATTCGAAAATCGCAGGTTCGGTCCCTTCCGGCGACAACTTATTTTTCCGTCCACTTCACTTTCTTCAGATTTATATCCCAATTATTACAAATAACACCCCCTATACTTTTTCTTGGCAATATTGTCTCTTAGTTCTAATTTATATTGTGTCTAACAAAGAAAAAAAGCCCCTAAATGTCATCTTCTTTCCTTCTATTTCCCGCACTTGCCTGTACGGATGATCTGTTTGAGGCCAGTATATTTCTGTGTAATCTCTGCATAGGTGACCTCAAGAAAAAGATCGCGTCAGTCGGCAATTATAGTATTATGTAGGGCTTCCACAATATCTAACCAACAAACCGAGAAAAGATGACTTGCTTACTAGAGCGAGCGTCTTATTTAATTTCTCCTCGTCTTTCTTTTACCTTTCTCGGGATTTCCTCACCCTCCGCCACACTGCATGTTTCAACTGCGACTTTCCAACCAGTGTGGTCCCCTAACGCGCCTCCGGTTTCGATGAGCTCGAGTAGGCAGGCTTCGAGAAAATGCGACCTGCTGCCGAATAGTCCAGGGATGATAGCCACAGATGCTTGAATCCTCGACATCAACCAACGACGACGGGTCCCTTGTGTCCAGTGTGCGAAAGTGTGAATTTTCGCACACTGCACACAAGGCGCCCGTCGTCGACACTTTCGAAAGTGGGAATTTTGGATCGTCAGCGCGTCTAATGAAAAGATTTGGGCCCATATTAAACACGGACGATGCCTCTCAAACAAAGATATATCGGTTTTAAAGCACCCATTAAAAATGTCGATTAATCGATTAAAAGATTCCACCGAAAGCAATTCATCGATTAAAGGCTAAATCGATTAACGATTAATCGATTAAAAATTTTAATCGACCATCCCTACTCGGCTTTGCTTTCTCGAATATCCCGATCTTTCGCGTTCGTTGGCTGTGTCGGTGGCGCCTTCTGCGGAGAGGGTAAGAGGCGCGCGGGCGCGCTCCCGGCGCCTTTTTATACTTGTTTTTTCGAGGCGCGCGCTCTGTCGCGCACGAACCGTTGGCGCCAGGCTTTCATGCCGTCGTTCGAAATCGGCGACGTGCGCTTAGTTAAGCGCTCGTTCGTGACAAACATCGTGCACAAGTCCACTTCGTAGAGGCCCGCGCCTTTCCTGCAGCTGTTAGTGCAGAATTAGTTGGCTGGCACCCGCACGAAGGGGAAATAGCAGCCGCGAACTTCATTCATCTCCTCACAGCAAAGCTGTACAAAGCGCTGTCGTCTGCTCGGCTTCCCGCACGTACTGTCGGCGGCGCCCGCTAGGTGGCTATCAGTGGCGCCTCTATAGGCTGTGCACGAGGCGTATACATCCGCTCGGTAGTACCTACACTGACTGCATCATTCCTTTCGCATTTCATGCGTAGAGATACATGCAGGTGCGTTCAGACATGTGTAGTATTTAGGATTTAATAATAGTCAACCAGCGGCGACGCGTTTTTTTTTTTCGTTCGGTGCTCCCACGGCGCCAACGAGCAGCGAGCGACGGAACAACCGGCGTACTCGCCGTACACACTTTTCCCGTAGTGCTTCGCGCGCCCGCGGGAGGTTCTGGGATTGCTTGAAAAAGGTCTATTCCCGTGACACATAGCCACCTGAGGAGCTTTGCGCTTCTCTGTGAAGAGAATGAACAAAGCGCGTGCCGGTTCAAGATCATCATACTTTCTTTATAACGGAGCACAAGTTAGCGACAGTCTTAAAAGGTTCCCTGTTAAACCACTTCATTGGCAGCTACCATTCTATACTGGGTAATCACATAAATACAGCGTAGCTGAAGTAAATAACAAAATACAGCAATTCACAAAATTTCACCCAAGAATTTCACATAATGTTCTAAAAATTTTCTTTGGGCCTAATCAGACACGCGTACAGAGCGAAAGAAAGGTGAGGATGGCTGCGAAAATTCGCAGTTCTGCGCACTGTCAACTAGTGTTTTAACGCTTTCAGAGATGTATGTGATGCGCTTAGAATCGTTGGGCTACTATCAAGCCGCTTCCTCACTCACGTGCATGTAAACACGAGTGTATAACGAGTGTTAACTCGAATGTAAACTCGAGTGATTACCTTAGGCAATCAAAAAAGACAGTGCTAAGTGAAGGGTGAAGCGAGTCTGTTGCCAACACGAGTTTTATATGGCATTACTATATGAGTTTACAAGCCGAGGTTTATGCGGAAGCTTTATATGGCTAGACAGTTTGACCCTTCGTGTGCAGCTATGTGCAACACAAATTGAGAAAACACCACTACTAACCACTGGTCCACTAAAAATTCAGCATTGCGAACAAAACGCCTAGCGCATACGGCAAGCCAGCAAAGAGGACGCATGTCATGGCAAAAAGCCGCATGCTGCTCAAATGCAAAAAATTTAAAGGCTGATAATTGGTAGTGTTTAACGTCCCAAAACCCCAATATGATTATGAGCGACGTCATAGCGGAGTGCTCCGGAAATGCAGACCACCTGGGGTTCTTTAACGTGCACCTAAATCTAAGCACACGGGCATCTAGCATTTTCGCCTCCATCGAAAATGCAGCCGCTGCGGCGGGGATTCGCTGTCGCGATCTTTGGTCGTCGAAAATTCGGGTCCAAAAGTTTAAAGAAGCACTCGCTACAGTCACAAGGGAATTTCTGGACAGACATTTCGGATTTAGCTTCAGGGTGTGCGATCGGCTGTGGTTCGTAATTCCGTATCACCTCTGTGCCGTGTGCTAAATAACTTCGCTGGTCATCCACCTTCACAGAGTCGAATGTCTCCCTAAATTTTAGGGGCGAAGCACCTTAGGGTCTCGGCGTGTCGGCGTGCATCGTCGTCTGCTGTCGCGGCGTGCATCGTCGTCGGTCCGTTTGCTTGAGCGCAAGAGAGCGGGGGGGGGGGGGGGGGGGGATTCCTAAAGGGAAGAAGGAAATGAAAATGGAAATTTGGTGTGGAGTGCACAATAACTGTCTCTCAAGTGAGGACACCTCAACCGATACACTGACGGGGGATTGGGCATTAAAGGGACAGTGAGAGTGAAAAGAGTATGGTAAAAGAAGAAAAAGAAAGGTATGAGTGGAAAAAAACAGTGAGGGGGTGGGGGGGGGGGCAGGAGAACGGGCGTCCGAGTCACCGTGGTGAGCGGCTAGAAAATTCGTTCGACTAGGTCGGCATCCTCGAGAAAAGCGAGTAGGGCCGCAAGGGCTGATCGGCGACGGTGCACGTGGCCGGTGGGATGGAGCAAGTCCTGTAGGGTCGCACACGGCAGTCCGACGAGGCGGTACTTCATGGCAAGCCGCTTCCGCGCAGTGTTGAGAGAAGGACAGTCAAACAATAGGTGGCACAGGGTTTCGATCGCGCCGCAATCGGTGCAGTTCGGTGCAGCGGCGCCCCGAAGACGATGCCTGCGTTCCGCGGGCCACACAGAACCGGTCCTCAGGGCAAGAAGAAGCGCGCGCTCGCGGCGAGTGAAACCAGTGGCTGGGATGGGAGGAGGGGGGTGTCCGGCGGCGACCCGTGCGTCAGGATGCTCGCGCACCAGCTCCCGGCGAAGGTTGTTGCGTGCCGAGTCGAACGAACTGGCGTAATCCATCAGCGAAGTCTCGGCGGAGTGTGCTCGTTTTGCGAGTTCGTCTGCAGCTTCGTTGCCCGCGATGCCGACGTGTGAAGGGAGCCACTGAAGGACCACATCACAGCCTCGTTCCTGGAGGGCCAGCAGGCTGAGAGCGGCACGCTGAGCAAGAAGGGGGCCTCGTTCTTCCCTCGCGAGCTGGCGGAGGGCAGGTTTCGAGTCGCAGAAGACTGCTGCGCTCGTGACGGCCGGCGAATTGCGCAGGAGGTCTGCAGCCAGCTGGAGCCCGACTAGCTCAGCTGTTGTTGAGGATGCACAGTATCGCAAGCGGCACTGTCGTTCCGAGCTGAGCTGAGGGGCTATGCAGGCGGCCGTGGCTGAGCGATCCTGCAGGACGGACCCATCGGTGAACACCTGCGTCCTCCCGGCCAGGTCCTCATACATCCGCGCCGCGGCCTCCTGAGCAATGACACTGATGGGGGTGTGGCGTTTGGATCGAATGCCCGGCAGGTGCAAGTTCACTCGAAGGGGCACTCGACGGTGAGGGAGTGGCCAGCGCGAAAGGCGTGCGGGGTCGTCAGCCACAACACCGTCGTACACGTCGATAAGTTGGCCGACACGTGAGTTTGGCACAGCACGTAACCGCGAGAGGAGGCGCCACCGCCTCAGCGCGCGCCGTGTGGCGAGAGAGAGCGAACGGCGCGCTTTTTCCTGAGGGAGACACCGGCGCACACTGCATGCTTCGCCCCTCCCATGTTTCAGGTTAGTGAAGCCGAATACCCTGGCCTATATGCCCCTTCGCCACAAATTTTTTCGTCTTTTTGATGCATGATCAAAGATATTCTTTGTTGTAAAATCTTAAACGTTGAGTATGCGCAGGGTTTCAGATAAATTTGCAATAGTAGAATGCGTATTGTGGGGTGCCATTTTGCTAAGAGCTCTTGTCTTTTTTGAGTGTAAAGAACAGTGTTGACAAATGAGTCCTGTATTTTCAACTATAGATCGCTATGCAGTAATTGTCACAGTGAATAAATGCGTAATACATTCTGATAAGACGGTAGAGAGGAAAATTGTTTTTCTTTTTGTTTTTTGTATTTTACTGTCGCTTACCTAATAAGCGCTTTCACGTACATCACGTTTCCATCTGCTATTCAATGATGTGAAAGAATGTGAATTTCCTCTGTGAAATATTCAGAAGAGATTAAATTATTTTCTGAAGCAAGCAACAACCGAGCGCAACCACAATCACTAGTGTAACATTTAATTCCGTTAGTGGCTTAGCATAATATATGAGTTCATCTAGAAGTAAATCACAATGGAAGAACTACATATGTATTAACATACGATATCATTATAAGTAATTTTTTACATTGTATTAATTGAAGACACTGCTCCTCTTACGCAGCTTGTGGAAGCCACATTTTTTAACTGCTCAATATTCTTTTCCCCTTTTTTGCCTTGAGTTATATGTATTGGTATGTGATAATTGTGGCCACCGCTAGTACTCCTTTAGCAGCATCGGCGCCGTTGTCATGGCATTTCATTGCAAAACGTATTCTCACACAACACTATTGTGTCATTATTAAGGAAAACCAGGAGATAACGTAGCCAAGGAACGTATGGGGAACGTTAATTGCACTGTTTCAAGTGTAACGTAACGTAATTGTGATACAGATGTGAAGAAAGTAAAGTGGGCGAAAAGACAACTTGCTGCCGGCAGATAGTGAACCTGCGACCTTCGGATTCATTATCTGCTGGTTTTCATTCAGGCTGTGTCACATAAAGAAGCGAGCCTCGGAAAACTCCTTTACTTCATCGTGTCATCATATGACACAGTACAAATTACGAAGTTAGCTTATTTTGCAACAGCCACGCGAGTATGTCACTTGTTGTCATTTCAGTACTTATTCTAAGCTTATTAAGTTACGTCGCTTGAGAAACGGAAATTGTGATTCGGCCGTTCGGTGCTCCAAGAGACGTCGTAAGAGGTACTTTGTGGTAAACACTACATCGGTCGTACAGGAAGGTGTTTAAATGGCCACTTAACAGGGCATGCTTATATTGTGAAGAATAACCGGGATAGCCACTTGTTTGTTCACTGTAACGATTGTGGCTGCGCTACAATCTTTGGTCGCTGTGTGATTTCGGCAAAGCACGAAGATAAAGATGTGCGGCTCAGCCAACCTTCAAAAATGGTCAAAGCTGCGTTAGCACAGAGTCTATTTGTTGGTTAGCTGTGAAGACGGCTTTCTTGGATGCTCGACGACTGGCTCTATATATGTTATCCAAACCAGTATAACTGCACGCCCAGCATGAGGCAGTTCGATAATAATTGATTTAGCTCGTACTGCTAGATACAGTTATATACAAATTGCAACTACATAGCTCTATTTTGCTGATTATCTTCGGTAATGCTCCACATTAGAAAAGTAGGAGTTACCAATTATTTCTGTCAGTGTCTGACATTGCACGTGAAACAGCACTCAATAGAGATGCCTGAAGCGTGAACACTTGACAGAAATTTCTCTGGTTGGGTAAGAAGCTACGCTATATAATACATGTCGCGTACGAAGAAGCGTTGTTACTTAAAGACTGAAACACGATTATTTCGGTACGAGCACGGTCCTTTCTGCAGGGGTGTCTGTGGGAGACGCTAGTATATATATTGTGAGACAACGTTCAGACCTTCTTCAGCATTCTTCATACTCGTCATCTTCTCACCTGTAAATAGTTATCACCACCGCTTGGGTCTGAGCAGTGGGGCTCAGGCTCAAGCGGTGATGATAAGTATTTACAGGTGAGAAGATGACGAGTATGAAGAATGCTCACAATATATATATATATATATATATATATATATATATATATATATATATATATATATATATATATATATATATATATATATATATATATATATATAAGGAATGAAGAAAGAAACTACGACTTTCGTTGATTCGGCACTGTATATTTTCACTAACGTTTCGTCTGGTGGACCAGGCTTTGTCAAAGTCAAAGTCTGGTCCACCAGACGAAACGTTAGTGAAAATAGTTTTTCTTCATTCCTTATTCTATCGGGGTCCGCGTGATTCTTTTCCCACTACTATATATATATATATATATATATATATATATATATATATATATATATATATATATACATATATATATATATATATATACCACGACAACAAAGGGGTTCTTGGTCCGGTGAAATATTCACAGGAACATCAAACCGACGCGCGTGCGAAGCAATTTTTATTTACGTTTCGCTCGGGGTCCGAGCTTCATCAGAATATAAATATGTTATCCAAATATGACTAAGCCACTAAAGGCCGCCGTGTTACTTTCATGCGACAAGACGAAGGTCTTTAAAATAAACGCTTGGTAGCGCCCCTCTGAGAAGGCTGATATTCCATAGTGTCACCGGCGCATGTGCCACGACCGAAAATTCCACGAGAAGTTCATTACGGTGATTGGTGCAGAGGTCAACGATGCGAATATTGCGGGTGGTCTAACCATACTTTCTCTTTGCTGTCTAATTCGGTTAGAGAGTAAGCACTCAACAAACATTTAGAAGCAAAGTGGCCAAAAGAACATATATATATGTAGCTACAATTGCCTTACGACTCGTGATGCAGAACTATCGATAGTACTATCGATACTATCGATGGTAAAAAATACTATCGATAGCTCTATCGATAGTAAGTACTATCGATTGTATAAAATGAACGGCGTGAACTCATGGCAGCATAAACTTGGTTCCCCGCGCGCGTGGTACACAGTAGAGCCGGAGGAGCAGGCTGAAGGGCAAGAAAGTTGACATGCTTGTGTTCTTCAGCAGAGGTCTTCGCTGACATATGATCATAAAGTAAAACTGTTCAGCTGTAGTGGGAAGGAAGCCGTGACATGCGTTGGAACTGCGCGGCTTCAAATTTTCATTGCATTTTATTATTCCAAAATAAAAAAATGGTCAAGAACTAAGTTTGTTAAACGTAAGGTGTAACTGGTTGCTCTTGAATATGAATTTATTATTGGACATATTCCGCCATTTTCACTGCAGATACAATTTATTTCTCTCGCCGAAAATTGCTCACAAATTAAGCGAAGCTGATAGTAGGCTATCGCAAATATTTTGGCAATATGGCCAGCCAGCAACATCATCATTATTCGCACCACCAAGGATAGTTTGTCACGTGGCTGTGAGGGTGAAGAATGCTGCAGAAAGACTGGGAAATACAAAGCTCTTTATTTGGGCGAACTTGTGCCCAGAAAATTAAAACTCAACGTAGAAGCGATACAGGCTGCACACTGATAGCGGCGAGAACAGTCGCCGACCGTCGAGTAATCTGATAATTGGTGGAACGCTTCGTCTTTAAAACATCAGTCATCGAAACTTCCAGCGCTATCGCTGATGTTCGCGTAAGCTCTCGAATAACTTGACTATTCGCGTCCTGCGCGCAATCTTAACAAAATGATCTCAAATAATCGCGAAGCTTTTCAAACATTGCGGCGCGGTCAAACGCTCCGAACAATCTTTCTTGGTGAAACCCGAATATATCAAAACAAAGAAGTAAACACGCGTGCCAGTAATATCGCTAAGTAGTATTCCTGATGGTACTACCGAGTGGACTATCGATAGTTTGTTTACACTATCGATAGTTTAAAAAAAAACTATCGATACTATCGATAGTCCATTTACCGATAGTTTTGCATCACTACTTACGACACTTAATACTGTATTCCTCGTTAGCGTCCCTGATAATCATATCCTGGCTTTAGGACGTAAAACTCCATCAATTATCATTATTATATTTCTCGTTACTCCTAAATCTGTTCTACTAATACTAGTAAGTTTTCCAGCTTTCTGATCAGCGTACTTTGCCACTGCAAGCTACTGACCTCGGGAACTGTGAGGGACTCCATGAGCGCCACGTCGGCCAGCGTCATCTGTGGCCCAGTCAGGAAACGGCTGGGCTTGTCTCTCAGCAGGGCGTCCAAAGAACGTAGGCTGTTGCGGAAGGTATCTTCCTTCTGCTCACTCTTGGGTTCGCCTTTGAGCAGGTAGGAGTACTAAAATGAATTTGCAAGTCATCAGATCAGGCGCTTCGCAGCGTACGACAGTGGACAAAATAAATGTTCGAGAAACTACATGAAGACTAACAACAGAAAATGCACAGTTTACTCTGTAAAAGTTCGAGAAGTAGGCTAATTGAATGAGGGGCGCGGTTTCGTTGTGCTCTACGTTATAATATTGATCGTACAGCAAATGGTCGGTGGAAGCAGATTGCTTTAGTCTGCAAATCATTTCTGGGCGCAGGCACGAACAACGTAAAAATGAAGATCGCGTCATTTCACACAGTGCAGCAGCATTCTTAGCTTCACCTGCACAACTGCAAAATTGAACGATTTTCATGCCTAAAACACTCAGTCTTTCAAGTCTAGAGAATAAATATTCTTCTGAACTTGTGCATGGAGTGGCGCTGTAGACTCAAAATGTAGACGCGAATTGAATAGAACAGGTAGGAAGTGTGTGTGTGTGTGTGTGTGTGTGTGTGTGTGTGTGTGTGTGTGTGTGTGTGTGTGTGTGTGTGTGTGTGTGTGTGTGTGTGTGTGCGCCCGCACATAGCCAGGTTTGTTTTTCGGAGATAGGGAAGCCTTTCTTGTTCTAAACACACTCTTTTCGGACCAATTAGAAATTAAGGAAAATTCACAAAAGAAAACAAACACACAATTACCATCGCACTGAAATTCAATTTCATTCTTCCTCGCACTCAACCACAATGAACATTGTATTGATTCATACTTAGGTTTTTGCAGCGCTCACAAAAAGGGACAAGGGACAGAAGAAGTACTAACGACAAGCGCTGGTTTACTTTTTTGTGTTTTTCGGAATAAAAATTCAGTTAAGAGACAGCGCTTGTCGCCTCTACTTCTTCTGTCCCTTGTGCCTCTTTGTGAGTGCTGCACAAACCTAAGTATGAAAATATCAACTCGCTCAATTTTCTATTGTAAATTGTATTCATTGCCTCCTTTCTGCACTGTGCTTTACATTTTCCCCACATCTTTTCCCTCTTCCTCACCGTCACATTTCTCCTCCTCGCCCTCACACTCCTTTCCCACGCCTTCGCTATGCTATATCATAGAAGGCTATGTTTTGCGCTGCTGGCGTGCCTGGTTAGACGAGTGGTTACGATGCTCGCCTTCGGATCCAGGGCACTCGGGTTCGAATCCCGTCTCGTCAAGAAGTTTATTTAACCAAGAATTTCTTTTCTACACATGTATACTTTTCTCTCTCTCTTTCTTTCTTTCTCTCTCTCCCTGTACTCGTTCTCTCGCCTATCTGAGTTACTGCATCCAACGTTGGACAAATCGGCACAGCGGGAGAGCACGCGCAGGGCGCACATGTTCGGGCAGAGAAGAAGAAGAGGACGAAGAGGCCATGCGCCAGCCAAGTTATTGCGTTGCACGTGCTAGACCATTAATGATGATGATAGTTTATGCGATCGCGTAACCTCATAACTATCAGCATTAAAGCTCTGCTATAAAACACCCCTTCACCGAGTCAAATGCCTTCTCGTAATCTATGAAGGCTATGTATAGGGGTTGGTTGTATTCCGCGCATTTCTCTATCACCTGATTGATAGTATGAATATGGTTGAGAAGTTGTACGAAATCCTGCCTGGTCCCTTGGTTGATTGAACTCTAATGTCGTATTAATTCTGTTAGCAATTACTTTTGTAAATAGCTTGTAGACAACGGACAATAAGCTTATGGGCCTGTAATTTTTCAGGTCCTTGACGTCCCCTTTCTTATGGATCAAGATGATGTTGGCATTCTTCCAAGATTCTGGTATCCTCCTCGTCGAGAGACACTTCGTATACAGGGTGGCCAGTTTTTCTAACATAATCTCTCCACCGTCTTTCAACAGGTCTGATGTTACCTGATCCTCACCAGCTGCTTTGCCTCTTTGCATTCCCTTTAGGGCTTTCTTTACTTCTCCTGTCAATACTGGTGCGCTGTCAGATTCCTCTGCGCTAATGCTGCTTCTTACGTTATCATCCTGACTGTCTCGGCTGCTGTACAGATCTCTGTAGAACTCTTCCGCTACCTCAACTATTCTATCCATATTGTTTGTGACCTTGCCTTCCTTGTCCCTTAATGCGGAGACATCAGCAGTCATGCAGGCACTGCGGAATCAGGGCATCGACGAAGCCTACATAAACATAATGGAAGAAATCTACAGCGGCTCTACGGCCACTATAGTCCTCCATAAAGAAAGCGAGAGAATCCCAATAAAGAAGGGCGTACGGCAGGGAGACACGATCTCTCCAATGTTATTCACCGCGTGTTTACAGGAGGTTTTCAGGGCCCTAGATTGGGAAGAATTAAGGATAAGAGTTAATGGAGAGTATCTCAGTAACCTGCGATTCGCTGATGACATTGCATTGATGAGTAACGCGGGAGACGAATTACAGCTCATGATTACTGAACTGGATACGGAAAGTAGAAGAGTAGGTCTGAAAATTAATATGCATAAAACTAAAGTAATGTGGAACAATCTTGGCAGAGAACAGCGCTTTGCTATAGGTGGAGAGACACTGGAAGTTGTAAAGGAGTACGTCTACTTAGGGCAGGTAGTAACCGCGGAGCCGAACCATGAGAGTGAAATAACTAGAAGAATAAGGATGGGATGGGGCTCATTCGGCAAGCATTCTCAAATCATGAATGGTAATCTACCACTATCCCTCAAGAGAAAGGTATATAACAGCTGCATCTTACCGGTACTTACCTACGGAGCAGAAACCTGGAGACTTACAAGAAGGTTCAACTTAAATTGAGGACGACGCAGCGAGCGATGGAAAGGAAAATGATAGGTGTAACCTTAAGAGACAGGAAGAGAGCAGAGTGGGTCAGGGAACAAACGGGGGTTAAGGACATCATAGTTGAAATCAAGAAGAAGAAATGGATATGGGCCGGGCACGTAGCACGTCGGCAGGATAACCGGTGGTCGTTAAGGGTAACTGACTTTATTCCAAGAGATGGCAAACGCGTGAGGGGGAGACAGAAAATTAGGTGGGTAGATGAGATTAAGAAGTTTGTAGTTATAACGTGGCAGCAGAAAGCACAGGACCGGGTTGATTGGCGGAACATCGGTGAGGCCTTTGCCCTGCAGTGGGCGTAGACAGGCTGATGATGATGATGATGATGATGATAAAACACCCCTTAACAAACGCGTCACCATTTATCGCTTTATGTCTAAGTGGATCTGATATTTTAAGATATAAAATACTGTGTTGAACGGAACGACGTTCCAGGAACTAGTTCCTTTTGGGAGGAACGGAGGAACATCAACTTTCCGTTAAGGATCGGTAGAACAGTAACGGTAACTCGTTACGTTTTCGAAGGAACGGCAAAGGGAACGTTTTTTTAAAACTGTGGTCATACCCAGGTCGTAATTAGGGCTGAAACGCGAGCACTGCGCCAAAAAAAAAACAACAACTAAGAAGTCCTAAAAAAAAAAACCAGCGCGCGGGAGTCGAACCCGCCACCTAGACGCACCGTACGTCCCGAATCTGACACGTTACTGCTGCACCACACCTGAAAGACGAAAGGTGGGTGCTTTTTTCTTTATGGTATAACTACTTGCGGTAGCCAGTATTTTCATTTTTCTCGTTTAGAAACGCAGTTTTCAGTCTCTCCGTGCTCGTGAGAACCTAAGAGAAGGTAGCTAATGTGTTTGTCATGTGCTGCCTGGGATCAGAACTTCTATCTGGCACGTTTTGCTGCAAGAAATATTAGCGTAAACGGAGATGTGTTGCGGCAATCGCACTGACTCGCTAAGCAGTTAGTCATACCTATGTAAAAAACAGTGTGCATCTGACCTGCAAACTGAACACTTAGTTTTCGTCAGCCGTTTGAACATATTTTCTGTCCTTTTTGTTTACGTTCCGCGTACTATACAGCTGCAGTAGTTCATCCTAGCCGAACCGACCGTTAGGCTTAGAGTTGTGCTCCGTGCGCCACGATCGCTGTGATGAACGTAGATATTCAATTACTAAGAATCTAATAACCGCTTAAATGCAGTTTCAATCATACCTGACTCAAGCGAGGCCATATTTGCACCTTCTACTACATGTATCAGAAGCTGAAAACGCCGAGATTGAGCGTTACATTGGCTCACTGTTGCCGGTGACGTGCGGCTCTCAGCGACACGAGCCATATAGAAGGACTGGACTGGCTGCTAGAGTAGGTTGATGTTATTATCAGACTAATACTAACGTCATATTGTGTTGCGAATGATAAGTTCTTTCGATGCAGTTATATGAACTACATTCACGACATTCGATCACACACTTCAGAGAAAGCGCGCGCGCTCGGCAGATGATTGCTTTATAGTGTATACGTACGTCCGTCGTTTACTAAAGTAAAGCTAGATATGTGTAGGGCACAGAATAGAATAATATTTTCAAGATATTCGATAAGTTTTTCTTTTGACTTCTCGCGAGCCATTACCAAATCTTATATGAATTCCACCCAGCGCGCCCAGTTTTTTCCAATGTGCTGCCAGTGTTCCCAGTGCGCAGGCAGACACTGTACAGCATGACCAGTGCCTCCCAGTGCGCTGTAAGACACTGGGCCACACTATACAGTATTCCCAGCGTCTTTCAGCTCACTGGGAGGCACTGGCCGCGCTGTACAGTCTGTCCCAGTGCCTCCCAGCGCGCTGTAGTACACTGGGACACACTGTACAGCGTTTCCAGTGCCACCCAGTGCGCTGAAAGACACTGGGAGGCACTGGAACGCTGTTTTTTTCCGATAGGGAAGGTTCACACCATTGAACAGACGCACGCACTCAGCGCATCATGCAGCACAGGGCAGATGGGCGAGAGCGTGAGGCCCAAATAACTACCGCTCGCCCGTCATCTGAGAACGCTGCATCCTGTTTTGCACTTCAGGGCACCAGCCGGGTGCCCAGGGAAGCATTCGGTGCCAATACCGACCACGTGCGGGAAGCATAGGTCATGTTTTTCAAGCGAAGCTTGTATTGACTGACCTGTGTAGTGGGTGGGGTTCCAAAAAATACTCTTCACCAACAAAAAACCCTGCTTACCCACAGCTGGCGCCAGCGCACCAAAAAAAATAAATAAATAAACAAAACAAACTTTCTTTTCGAGGCCGCGGTTTGAACTGTGGTCCCCGCGGTCTTAAAGCGAGCGTTTTGACGGCGCTGGCTGTGAACACTAGGCCACGTCGCCATGCTCACCCACTTTGAACTGAACTAAAGCATAGGAAAGAGCTCTACCGATTATGCAAAAAAAAAGAACAACAATTGGGAAGCAGTACACTTGCTGTTGGCGCTACATTGCAATATTTTGTTAAAAGGGGCCCTGAAACACTTTTTCAAATAACCATGGAATGGCTTCACTAAAGAAGCTTATTGCCTCCCGAATCAACCGCTGCAAACATTTTTAGGATCCGTTCAGTATGAGTGGAGTTACGAAGATTGCTTTCTCTCTTTCCTCGACGCGACGAAAGCGCTGGAAGCTAAGCAGGGAGGGACGGCACGGGGGAAGGAGGTACGTCACGCGCGCCATGAGCACGTTTTCTTTTCTTTTCTTTTTCTTCACACGCGCGCCTTTTCACTGCGATCGGGCGCGCACGCGGACATGTGGCGGCCTTTCACGGCGGCCGCTGTTACTAAAAGAGCGCTGTGCATGGCTACGCTCAAATCAGCCAATAGTGGAACTGTGGACAAACACGCAATGATTTGTGGACTAACGCATCATTTGCCGAGAGAAGAGGGAGCAATGTTTAGCTGACTGAGAATTTATTGCAAATCCCGGCCGCGTGCTGCGCTTAATATTTGACTCGCGTGTTCTCGGGAGCCTCGACTACCGATCGGCAGCGCTTTCTGGCCATGCTCAAAAAGTGTTTCAGGGCCACTTTAAGCCTTTTAGGAGGTATATACCTTTAGAACCTGCCATGTACCGTTGGCACCCCTGGCCGCGAAAACATAACATGCACGCTGCCATGGGCACTCATACAAAAGCAACAGCAGGGCGTCTCATAGAAGACCACTTGAAATTAAAATTAAGCTTTCCGTACTTAGAAACTATTGGATACATTGCATCAAGCAGAACTGTATCAATGGCTGTGTGCGTGGCTCGCCGCAGAACGGAAAGCGCAAAAAAGGAAGATCGAAGATGAGTAAAGAACAGCACAAGCGAAAAAGCAATACCAAGCTTATTCTAGTTCTGTTTGCTATTGGTATTCTATTGTGTGTCTACAGGGCACCGTCATGGTTATCAGCTGCTGAAACAAAAAGTTCAGTCGCCAACAACCAACGTTTTATCTTTGCCCTTACATTCGGTACGTCTGCTCAAACTGAAAAATGCCTGAAGTCAATTTGTACTCTCTTCTGTTTAGTGATGTCTGTCAGAGTTATAAAGGCAGAATTTCACAAGGCACCACTCAAAATCTTGCTGCATAGAAAGAGTCACTCACAAAGTAATCGGCGATGCTGCGATAAAATGTGCCGAGGTCGTAATCCAGAAACTGGTCAATGAGGGCTCTCTTGCGGATGTCCTTGGGGTAGAGTGAGTGGTCGGGCGCATACATGTCAACCAGGTACCGCATAATTGCGCGACTGAAAGAGATAGACCACAGTAACTTCAGGCAATTACAACACATAGAACATACACGAAGTGAACGATCTGGAGTATATTGAATGACGATGCCATCTTGCTAATGCCTCGCGTACTTAGTAAAACCCTCGCCTTATTTGCAGCTTTTGTCGGCTAATTCTTGCTGCCACCTACATGCCCAGCTGTCGACATTGTTTATGCGTGCTGGTAATCAATATATTTTCATTTGGACATTACACTGCAGAGAGCAGGCCGGTTCGAGTGATCGTGGACGTTTTAAAGATTCGCCTAAATCATTCATTACATTTGTTGCTTTTCACCGAAGGGCCTACCTACGTCCGATACATAGGCACGAGTTTTGCATCTGTAATGGCATTTCATGTTGATACTTAGTGTTCGTTTCCAGAAATTCTTATGTACCCGTTCACGGCATTTCTGGACAATCGCATCTCGCGTCATCGCTAGACGGCTGCTCTCCAAGCCGTGAATGAATAAAATGCAGGCAAAAAAGTCATACTTGATAAACGGAACTCGCTATTGAAAAAAAGTTATACATACAAGAGATGCACTCCAGTGATCTGGCGGACGCTACGTCAGTTCCTAGAACATTTGAATATTTGACGACGACGCCCATGAGACCCTGTTTCGCGTTGTAATACAGTTAGATGCCCAAGGGAGCCTGCGCTTCTTGTGACACGATGTTCTTATTTAATCACAACGTTCCATTTGTCGTATGGCAATTTATTATGAAACACTGACGACTTGAACACTCTTGGTGGCGCCGGTAGAACACAGATGCTGATCGTGCGCACAGCAAAAGACGCCAGACTGTTTCTTACTCTTTGTGGAGTTTCAACTAGATCGCGAGTGAGGGAGGGGGAGCGGGAGGCACACGTATATCATGTCTGCCTAGCGTTACCCAGCCATCTCTCGTCAACCTAGCTAGGGAAGGACGTCGTCCCGACGGTGCAGCTGTACCCTCCGCCAATCAGCCTCTTTTCTCCGGAGCCCCTGCGGAGGCAGCATCGCGGACGCGGATGGCCACGCGCCCGACACAGATACCGGCCATGAGCAGGGCTCTATGCCACAGATTTCGAACTCCGCAACGCTACCCCCAACACCAAACAATACCACTCACAAGACCTAGAAGTTGGCAATGGGGCCTCCAAGCTCGCCAGCGCTTCAGCACATGCACTTTCCATATCTTCTAGTGCCTGAAACGCTCCACGTCAAGGAACCGGGCAAGGCCATGGCAACTATCAACGTGTTATCAGGCCCACCAGGGCAGCAACCGCAGATTCGAGAGCAGTCCCTACCCGAATGCGTGGACAGTCACCGTGCCTGGTCGGCATCAAGGAATGTAGGACCAACACGACTGAAAAAAATGACACTATATCCACGAAGGGAATGATGATTGAGGAGCTGTCTCGGAGATAATTGGGTAAACCGAGAATGTTCCGTACAATTCCTCTACTGACATATAAAGGCGTCACACGTTGTTATAATAAGGATTCTGGTCAGGCTGTTGTCGAACGCAAGCGGTCGCTGACCTTGCAGCTATGGCCGAACGTGTGGTCAAGGAAATCACGCTTGGAGCGCTCGTCGGCGCCACCAGCTTCAGGTAGCGACCGCTTTCGGCTCTTGGCCGCTGCATCCCGCGCCCGTACCTCTTCGATGTTCTCTTGCCGCCGCTTCCGCGCTGCTTCGGATTCGCGGGCTTGTATCTCGGGGTCCGCACGACGCTGATGTCTCTCTGCGGCCTCGCAAGCTCTCATCGCAGGGCCTTGGCAGCGAGCCCGTGATGCTGCCTTGCGAGCCTTCCGCTCCGCCGCCTTGTCTTCTTCGTACATGTTATTAGTATGGAAGCGCACTGACTGACGACTGTCGAAAGGGAGAGGAAGCGCGCAGTTGTGGCCCTCTAGCGGTCCGCTATCAAACTACAGCACGCGCCGGAGTGGAATAAGCGCCGCATGCTACAGTTGGCTATGCTATATGTGGTTTTGCCTGCGTTAATATCATCATCTAGGCGCTCGAAGAACAAGAGGAAGAAGACTTCTCGTACGGGCGAGCTGCGCCTGTAGCGGTCGCCTCTGGAACTAAGGTTACGCCTACGGCGCGGGACTTTGCTTGAGCTTAAGAACCTGGCAAGCCAGCTCCTAAAACATCAAAGACCTGCCCACGCAATCTGGGCCCCTCTCTGGCAGAAGAAAACCACAAGAATTGGGGCACATACACACTTCCCCATTGTGAAGCCCTGAAACAGTTCACTGCACAAGCTTCGCAAAAAGGGACTAACTGAAAGCTTACAAATCAATGGAGGCCCAGAACAATGTAACAAGTGGATGGGTGCAACTGCCACGGGGAAGAGACCTCGGCCACGCCGAGGTACGCCGAGGTACGGCTTGAAGACATACTGAACAGACAGTAAACGGGACTGTC
Source organism: Rhipicephalus sanguineus (assembly GCF_013339695.2). NCBI lineage: Eukaryota > Metazoa > Arthropoda > Arachnida > Ixodida > Ixodidae > Rhipicephalus > Rhipicephalus sanguineus. Next base: position 176,010,018 of record NC_051179.1, on the reverse strand, counting down.
GCCATACAGTGAACACAGGTATTCCAACCTAGCCGGCGCTAGCATTGTTATCGGAGAAATGCTGCACACCCGCCTCGGTCGGTACCGTGCCGACAATGCAGTTCCCAGCTGACGAGGCGACACTCGAACGACTGCCACTCTCAACGGCAACCGGCGATGGTCAAAAGCACAAAAATATTCACGATTTCGGCACTGCGCATGGTGAAGAAAACGCAACCACGCAACTACAAGCAGACGAGCTGTCGGTGAGACAGGAAGTGCTATATTAATGTTTGTTCGGTGTTTTAACGGCATAACACAATAAAACATACATATTATCTACTTATTGAACTCAAAATTAACAACGAACGTAATAATGAGGGTGCTTTCGTGATCACGCAATAGTTTGCGGACTAATAAATGAATTGTCGAGAGAACAAGGAGCGATTTTCAGCTGACTTTGAGAATTTATTGTAAATTCCAGCCGGCGTGCTTCGCTATATTATTTGGCTCGCGTGTTCCCGGGAGCCTCGACTACCGATGGGCAGTGCTTTTTGACCTTGCTGAAAAAGTGTTGCAGGGCCCCTTTAATGAAAATTAATTTATTTCATGACCACTTGTTTTCGAACTGCAAAGAAGAAATTTACAACAGATAGCTTTGCCTATTATTGGTGCAGCCGCAATGGCTCAATGGTTACGGTGCTCAGCTTCTGATCCGAAAGACGCGCGTTCGAGGCAAGCTCCATCGGTCGCAATTCCATAGAGGCGAAATCCTAGAGGCCCGTTTACTTTGCTATTTAAACGCACGGTAAAGAAGCCCTAGGCAGTCCGAATTTCTGGAGCCTTCCACTACGGCGCGCTATTTAGGCGCACGGTAAAGAAGCCCTAGGCAGTCCAAATTTCTGGAGCCTTCCACTACGGCGCGCTATTTAGGCGCACGGTAAAGAAGCCCTAGGCAGTCCAAATTTCTGGAGCCTTCCACTACGGCGCGCTATTTAGGCGCACGGTAAAGAAGCCCTAGGCAGTCCAAATTTCTGGAGCCTTCCACTACGGCGCGCTATTTAGGCGCACGGTAAAGAAGCCCTAGGCAGTCCAAATTTCTGGAGCCTTCCACTACGGCGCGCTATTTAGGCGCACGGTAAAGAAGCCCTAGGCAGTCCAAATTTCTGGAGCCTTCCACTACGGCGCGCTATTTAGGCGCACGGTAAAGAAGCCCTAGGCAGTCCAAATTTCTGGAGCCTTCCACTACGGCGCGCTATTTAGGCGCACGGTAAAGAAGCCCTAGGCAGTCCAAATTTCTGGAGCCTTCCACTACGGCGCGCTATTTAGGCGCACGGTAAAGAAGCCCTAGGCAGTCCAAATTTCTGGAGCCTTCCACTACGGCGCGCTATTTAGGCGCACGGTAAAGAAGCCCTAGGCAGTCCAAATTTCTGGAGCCTTCCACTACGGCGCGCTATTTAGGCGCACGGTAAAGAAGCCCTAGGCAGTCCAAATTTCTGGAGCCTTCCACTACGGCGCGCTATTTAGGCGCACGGTAAAGAAGCCCTAGGCAGTCCAAATTTCTGGAGCCTTCCACTACGGCGCGCTATTTAGGCGCACGGTAAAGAAGCCCTAGGCAGTCCGAATTTCTGGAGCCTTCCACTACGGCGCGCTATTTAGGCGCACGGTAAAGAAGCCCTAGGCAGTCCGAATTTCTGGAGCCTTCCACTACGGCGCGCTATTTAGGCGCACGGTAAAGAAGCCCTAGGCAGTCCGAATTTCTGGAGCCTTCCACTACGGCGCGCTATTTAGGCGCACGGTAAAGAAGCCCTAGGCAGTCCGAATTTCTGGAGCCTTCCACTACGGCGCGCTATTTAGGCGCACGGTAAAGAAGCCCTAGGCAGTCCGAATTTCTGGAGCCTTCCACTACGGCGCGCTATTTAGGCGCACGGTAAAGAAGCCCTAGGCAGTCCAAATTTCTGGAGCCTTCCACTACGGCGCGCTATTTAGGCGCACGGTAAAGAAGCCCTAGGCAGTCCAAATTTCTGGAGCCTTCCACTACGGCGCGCTATTTAGGCGCACGGTAAAGAAGCCCTAGGCAGTCCAAATTTCTGGAGCCTTCCACTACGGCGCGCTATTTAGGCGCACGGTAAAGAAGCCCTAGGCAGTCCAAATTTCTGGAGCCTTCCACTACGGCGCGCTATTTAGGCGCACGGTAAAGAAGCCCTAGGCAGTCCAAATTTCTGGAGCCTTCCACTACGGCGCGCTATTTAGGCGCACGGTAAAGAAGCCCTAGGCAGTCCAAATTTCTGGAGCCTTCCACTACGGCGCGCTATTTAGGCGCACGGTAAAGAAGCCCTAGGCAGTCCAAATTTCTGGAGCCTTCCACTACGGCGCGCTATTTAGGCGCACGGTAAAGAAGCCCTAGGCAGTCCAAATTTCTGGAGCCTTCCACTACGGCGCGCTATTTAGGCGCACGGTAAAGAAGCCCTAGGCAGTCCGAATTTCTGGAGCCTTCCACTACGGCGCGCTATTTAGGCGCACGGTAAAGAAGCCCTAGGCAGTCCGAATTTCTGGAGCCTTCCACTACGGCGCGCTATTTAGGCGCACGGTAAAGAAGCCCTAGGCAGTCCGAATTTCTGGAGCCTTCCACTACGGCGCGCTATTTAGGCGCACGGTAAAGAAGCCCTAGGCAGTCCGAATTTCTGGAGCCTTCCACTACGGCGCGCTATTTAGGCGCACGGTAAAGAAGCCCTAGGCAGTCCGAATTTCTGGAGCCTTCCACTACGGCGCGCTATTTAGGCGCACGGTAAAGAAGCCCTAGGCAGTCCGAATTTCTGGAGCCTTCCACTACGGCGCGCTATTTAGGCGCACGGTAAAGAAGCCCTAGGCAGTCCAAATTTCTGGAGCCTTCCACTACGGCGCGCTATTTAGGCGCACGGTAAAGAAGCCCTAGGCAGTCCAAATTTCTGGAGCCTTCCACTACGGCGCGCTATTTAGGCGCACGGTAAAGAAGCCCTAGGCAGTCCAAATTTCTGGAGCCTTCCACTACGGCGCGCTATTTAGGCGCACGGTAAAGAAGCCCTAGGCAGTCCGAATTTCTGGAGCCTTCCACTACGGCGCGCTATTTAGGCGCACGGTAAAGAAGCCCTAGGCAGTCCAAATTTCTGGAGCCTTCCACTACGGCGCGCTATTTAGGCGCACGGTAAAGAAGCCCTAGGCAGTCCAAATTTCTGGAGCCTTCCACTACGGCGCGCTATTTAGGCGCACGGTAAAGAAGCCCTAGGCAGTCCAAATTTCTGGAGCCTTCCACTACGGCGCGCTATTTAGGCGCACGTTAAAGAAGCCCTAGGCAGTCCGAATTTCTGGAGCCTTCCACTACGGCGCTTCTCGTAGCCCGAGTCACTTTGGGCCAGAAAATCCTACGAACCAAACAAACTAGGTATTGCTAAAACTAATCGCTAACTCACCTTTCCCACAGCACAAAGGTGTCGTCTTGCAGAGTTGGTATGGTGTGCATAGGGTTTAACTGTTGGAAAAGAAACACAGGCGCTCATAATCTTTTAAAGATCAAAAAAACGTTTTGGCTACAAGAAACTAAGTGCACATGCCTGAAATTCAGCTGAATTATCATGGCGCGAAGCGTTTTGAGAATCCTTGAAGCGCGAGACAGTGAGGCGTGCTCATGAGGGGTGTCTAAAGGCGAGAACGCTTCAGTAAAAAGAACAAGCTTTGCTGTAGGGTACGGACAACACCTTCAACAGCAAGAGTGCAACCCGCACTTCTATAATATAGAGTTCCCTAAGAGTACCCTAGAGGAGTCTACAGGACTTACAACGTATGACGATTCAGCAAGATGGGAATGATTGGTAGTACGCGGATGTGTCTAAGCTGCGTTCTTTCCGCTCCGTTTGGCTCCGTGTGGCCGGCAGCAAGACGAAGTTCAGCAAGCATTCGGCAGCTCCAATTCACTGCCTTGACCTATTAGGCTCACCAATTCAAATGGGGTCACGAAGTTCACAACGACCCACTCTTTTACCTGAACAAAAGACACAGCAGAACACTAAGCAAAGCCGCAAGTGCGTTCGAAGTCGAAAGCACGAAAATTAGGCAAATCCGTGTATTCCCCTTAACTTGCATGTTGGCTGAACGATCGCAGCACCAGTTTCCTCTAGTCGATATTGTGTAAATCTAATTTCTATAACACGATACCCAACTGACTACGCCATGTTATTGTTGTGGCGCCCGCCATTGTGTCCACTTCTTCCTTTCTCGATTACATGTGCCACCTTGCATGGCAGACGGTGCAAATAAACGTTACAAGGTGCACTCTTCTATGACTAAATGTATCAGTGCATTGACGGAATGAACGGTCTATCTGGCGATGCATCACCGCATGTACAGGCAGAATTTCACGTGGTCGCTGAACGCCCACTTTGCATGGCCGCAAATGTGAGCCAGCCCTGGAGGCAGGGCCACACTCAAATGCGTTTTGCTGGTGAGGCCTACTAAGCAGCTATACCAAACCAGAAACCCAGAGAAAGTGTTATAAATATTTGATTTAATGAAGAAATTGTGCTATGGGTGACGCGCATTCGTTACGCGAAGGATATTGTCACGTGGTCGTGACGGTGAAGAAAACGCAGCCGGGCTATTTAAGATGAAACTCTTTACCAGCGTATCGAAGCATTCGAACTCTGTAATGGGCCGTCCTCTCGTGCGCCTTCTAGCGGGTCGTCCTCTTCTGTGAGAGCACGCCCCTCGTGCTGAGAGTCAGCCCCGCCTTGACTGTCGCTGTCGTGCATTGTCGTCGAGTACCCGCTAATAAACGTCTTTACAATTTGATGGAGAGTGCTGTGCCCTTAACCCTTAACCAACTTCCGTCTCCAGTCGATGCCTCTGGAGCTTTGATCTCGTACCATGCCAGCTACCATGCCGCAAGACGCCGCCCAGCAAACGCCGCCTGCCACACCGACCGCTTGTCACGGTGTCCTCCGTATCCGCGACCATCCTGTCTTCACCGGCGCGGAGGGCACCGAAGTGGAGGACTGGTTCGCGATCTACGAACGCGTGAGTGTCCCCAATAAATGGGACGAAGTAGGCAAACTGAGCAACTTGGTTTTCTACCTCACGGGTGTGGCAGGCATGTGGTACAACAACCATGCAACCCGACGTGGTCTATTTTCAAGACCGCCATTGCCGACGTGTTTGGCCGCCCTGCCGTTCGCAAGCTGCAAGCCGAACAGCGTTTACGTGAACGAGCTGAGCAGGCCGGCGAATCTTTCACGAGCTACATTGAAGACATCCTTGACTTGTGCAAGAAAGCCGACGCGAGCATGTCGGAGTCTGATAGAATCAGGAATATTATGAAAGGTGTTGACGACGATGCCTTCACCACGCTGCTGGCCAAAAACCCTCGCACGGTGGCCGATGTCATCATGCTGTGCCAAAGCTGGAGCTGCGCCGCCGGCGCTTGATGACCCGTCGCCAGCCATCACGCGACGCTGATCTCGCGGGCTTGTCGGCCATTCCTGACCACTCCACCTTGCTCGCCGAAATCAAGTCGTTCGTGCGTGAGGAAATTGCCCGCCAGGTCTCGCTACTGGCTTTCGCTCCACCGCAACATCTTGAACAGCTGTCAACTACACTTCTGCCTCCCCTCCGCCGAGCGATTCAGCAAGATATCGCGGAGGTCATACCTGAATACCACCAGCCCTCTCCAGTGTCTGTGCCACTAAGCTACGCGCAAGCTGTAGCCAGGCCACCCCCAGCGATTCCTGTGGGTGGCCCGCTCAGTTACGCCGAAGCCATCGCCAGACCCCAGGACTTCGAGTCCGCTGTGCCGCCTACATACGTCGATATCATCCACAGGCCCCGACTGCAGCCCACCATGCAATCATATCAGCAGCCGCCTCGTCCATCGCGTTCTGCGACTTGGATGGGACCCGCGAACCGATGGCGCACTTCTGACAACCGCCCCATCTGCTTTGCGTGCGGTTGCGCCGGTCACGTCGCACGCTATTGCAATCGCGTGCAGCCGCCTCGAGTCGCATCAACCCCCACCAGCCAATCAAGCGGCCCTTATTATGGCCAACCGCCGCCTATGTCACCGACGTACCGCCCCGCACCATCTACCCGCTGTTCACCGTCTCCACGCCGTTTCTCACTGTCGCCGATGCGGCCACGTGCGGTCCCACGCGACCAGGAAAACTAGTCGTCGCAGTCCACGAGGCAAGAGCTGCGACGCTATCGAACTGCGAAAGCCCTCAGCGAAGCCAATCGAACCTGATAGACGTTATTGTGGACAGTGTTCGCGCATCTGCCCTTATCGACACTGGGGCCGCCGCATCCCTTATGGACGCTAAACTTAGCCGACTACTACGAAAAGTGACGACGCCATTTTCCGGGTTCTCTCTCCGCACAGCCATCGCCCAAATTATTCACCCGACAGCGGTATGCACAGCCCGTGTCCTCATTCAGGGCGGTCTGTACACCGTCGAATTCATCATAATTTCTTCATACTCTCACGACGTCATTCTTGGATGGGATTTTCTCGCCCGCCACGACGCCGTAATTTATTGCGCACCAGCCGAAATAGAGCTCTCACCATTCTCAGACTTGACGCCGGCAGACAGTCCATCGGCTGAACACAAGTGTTTCATGCCGGACTCCACAAAGATTTTCGTGACGCATTTCCGTCACGGAAATACGTCACCAAAATGAACGCCATCAAACAGCAAAGAAAAAACTATAAGAAAAAGTTCCGTTGACAGGTGTCAAACCCATGACCTCGCGGTCCGCGACGATGGCTCGCGGGCGTTTAGCCCACTGAGCTACCGCAAAATATTGGGGGACTCTTAAGCTTCGCCTTTAGGAGTTGAACGCGATAGCGAAATGCGGCCCCTACTGCGCACTTCAACCATTAAGTGCATACTTATTAATGTGTATTGTTACGCACAGACGCACACAGACACACACACGCGCGCGCGCGATGTATCTATATTAATGGTACAGGTTTTCGATCTACAGCACTTCCCTGTGCAAGAGTCGATAAATATTTCTCACAATGCCTCACAGATGGCAGCACATTATCTAGCGTTTGCTGTTGTTTCCCGCTAGATGGAGATAGTTGTCCATTTTTAGAGCTGTTTGAAAGTTCGTGTGTGTTTTTAGCGGCGATGGCTGCACTATTCCGGCCTTTTTCGTCGCACCAAAAACGTAGTTTGATGGCCTTGCCAATGCGCCTACAAATCGCCGAATGTGCTCATTTTCGTCGTGACACCTGTCGAACAAAATGCATTAAGGAGACTTCTTCCACTACAAGGCATTTATGTAGTGTCTTCTTCCGAAGCAGCTGGAAGTAACATCGTGGCTTTGTGCTAGGACATATGCTAGCCACGCAAACGGCCCGGGTTCGATCCTCAGTGGGACCGAAGATTTTTATTGTTTATTTCATTTGCGTGTTTCTCGATTTTTCGCTCAAGGACGATTTCTCGCTTATAAGCGTCGGTAGCGACGCCGACACCGACACCGGAATTTCTGCGACACGAGTTCTCTAACGCTATAGCGTTAAAACACATATGAACGCGCCTTTTCTCTTTCACACTTTGCTCTCAGAGTGCTCTTGCATGGATGGATGGATGGATGCTATGAGCGTCCCCTTTATAAAGGGATGGTGACATGTGGGCCACCAGGCTAAAAAAACGCGCCTTTGCTGCGACCATACCATTCGGCGCGTGTCCAATAGATGTGTAATTTCTTTTAACACACCGCGAGGTGGCGGCTTAGACCAAGCCTCGCTCATATCCATCCATATCAAAAATAGCTCTCCGACGCTCGCCTGGCTGTCGCACCGCGTTCCCCGCTCGCGCTTTGAGAATTAACAGCCAGGCTAGAGGGAAGACACGACACGCGTAGCGTTTCTCTTCGTGTTCCACGACGCTTTGAAGGAGTGTATATCGAGTATTGTTGTTTATTATGTGCTTGTTCATGCCATGTTTGCGCGGGATTCACCATATGCGGTGTCCACGTATATGTTAAGAACTTCAGCTACCGCAAGGGTTAAATCATGATCATGGGCGTTAGTTGTCAGTACAGATATGTGCCACTACGCGTCAACGTGAGTGCGTCCACATCAGGCGGTGCTACATCAGCCAAATAACAATAGACATTATACAACCTCTCATATACCAAGGCACTAAAGCAATCAACTACTTCTGTTACGACAAGTTTCACTTTCGTGTTATACCGATTCCTATGACAGAGGGATCAACCGTTATTTCTTACGAACCCATCCCTATTCATTGTTACATTGGTGCGAAGGGAATGTCTCGGCAGAGCGGAACCCCTTTGAAGACGCACAAGTTATGGACGTACCGGGTGACACGCACTGCGCCAGCTCCCGTACGCTCAGTGCTGTTTCCACATCTCATTCATCATCCGCTGATGTATTTCGTTCCTCGATTGCTGACAACCTTACGTCGGTGGAGCGTTCCCAGCTTCTCTGCCTGTTGCAAGAATTTCGTTCTTCGTTCGATGTTGCGCAAACTTCTCTCGGCCGCACGTCTGCTGTCACGCATCGCAGCGACACTGGCGTCCAACGACCACTGCGGCCACGCCCATATCGCGTATTCCAGCAGAGCGCAGTGTAATTAACGAGCATTCGAAGATACGCTTCGACGCGATGTCATTCGACCCTCAAACCGCCCGTGCGGGTATCCTGTCGTTCCCGTTGCGAATAAGGACGGCTCTGTGCGGTTCTGCGTGGACTACTGACGACTGAATAAGATCACTCGTGAGGACGTTTATCTTCTACCTCGTATAGACGACGCCATTGACAGTCTCCAAGGAGCAGATTTCATCGCTCGATTTGCGCTCAGGGTACTGGCGAGTCCCTATTGCTGATGACGCCCGATCGAAGACAGCCTTTGTCACGCCCGACGGCTTGTACGAATTCAACGTCATGCCGTTTGGGCTGTGTAATGCACCCGCGACCTTTGAGCGCATGATGAATACCGTTCTGCGCAACTTGAAATGCACACGTGTCTGTGCTACCTCGACGACGTCGTCGTTTTCGCCCCGGACTTCTCTACGCATCCTCAACATCTGCGGCATGTTTGACGCGCTTGAGCGACACCGCGCTACAACTGAATGTAAAGAAGTGCCGATTTTCAACACGGCAGCTGACAATTCTAGGCTAGTTGTGTCCAAGGACGGAATTCTCCCCGATCCAGCCGAGCATCGGGCCATGACAGAGTCTCTAAACCTGCGTCCGTCAAAGAACTTCGCAGTCTCGTAGGATTAGGCTCCTACTTTCGGCGCTTCATCCGAAACTTCGCGACTATCACATCGCCGCTGACGAAGCTCCTTGGTAGCAACAGGCCCCTCAATTCGTGGTCGTAAGAGTGAGACGGCGCTTTCGCAAAGCTCCGTTGTTTGTTGACGTCTCCTTCCATACTACGCCACTACGACCCTACGGGCCCTGCAGAGGTACACACGGACGCCAGCTGTGTTAGCCTCGGCGCTGTCCTTGCGCAGCGCAAACCTGGGTTCTCGGAATATGTCGTGGCATATGCAAGTCGTAGGCTTACTAAAGCCGAGACCAACTACACCGTTACGGAGAAAGAACACCTGGCAATCATCTGCGCCCTTACGAAGTTCCGACCTTATTTGTATGGTCGCCCATTTGATGTCATCACCGACCATCATGTACTGTGCTGGTTGTGGTCATTGATGGATCCCTCAGGTCGTCTCGCCCGTTGGGCACTACGCCTGCAAGACTACGACATCAGCGTACCGTACCGCAACGGACGCCAGCATGCTGACGCCGACGCCCGGTCGCGCTCTTTGTTGCCTGACGACAGTGCCCACAGCTCAATGTCTCACTTTGCCGTTTCTTCTATCGACATTCACACCATTGCTACCAAACAGTGCAAGGATAAATGAATTACTTCACTGACAGACTTGCTGAATGATCCATCGGCAACACCATCCACTCGCGTGTTGCATCGTCAAGCCCACCATGTCGCCGTTCGCGACGACCTCCTCCACCGTCGCCATTAGAACGGCGACGGCCGCCAGTGGCTACTACTAATACCCCGCAGTCTGCGTTCTGACATATGCGAGTCGTTCCACTCTGATCCGCAGTGTGCACACTCTGGGGTATTAAAAACCTACCACCGCATTCGCCAATGGTACTTTTGACGAGGAATGTACCGCTACGTGCAGACGTTTGTTCGCACCTGCATCGATTGTCAGCGCCGCAAAACTTCAACGCACCTGTCGCCGGAAGTTCTCCAACCTCTACCTTGCCCTGGCCGACCATTTGGGTGCGCTGACATCGATATGTATGGGCCACTTCCTCTGACGTCCGCTGGTAACCGGTGGGCCATCGTCGCTGTAGACCACCTCACGCGATACGCTGAAACTGCCGCGCTCCCTGCGGCTACAGCGCGCGATGTGGCCTCTTTCCGGCTCCACCGATTCATGCTGCGTCATGGTCCACCCCAGGAGCTGCTCAGTGATCGAGGCCATGTCTTCTTGCCAGAAGCCGTCGAAACCATTCTCAAAGAGTGCAACGTTGTTCACCGCAAAACTATTGCTTACCACCCACAGACGAATGGCCTCACTGAACGCTTTAAGCTCACGCTCGGCGACATGCTCTCGATGCACGTCGCCGCCGACCACACAATTGTACCACACAAACTGACCTTCGTCACGTACGCTACAATACCGCCCCTCAGAGCACTACTGGTTTCTCACCATTTTTCTTATTGTATGGCAGGCACCCGTCGCACAAAATCGACACAATCTTTCCCTACAAGCCGGATCGATCTGAGTGTGCGCCTATTTGTGCCACAGCCAGACTTGCTGAGGAGTGTCGCAAGCTCTCCAAGACCTTTACTGCGCATGACCAAGAGCGGCAGAAGAGCATTCGCGGTGACACCTCCACTTCTGCGCCCACGTTCCTCCCTGGAGCGCTCGTATGGCTCTCGGTCCCTACCACTGCCACTGGCCTCTCTTCCAAACTACTGCCCAAATGCGAAGGCCCCTACCGGGTCGTCGAACGCACATCGCCTGTCAACTACCTGATCGAACCCATCGAACCATATTCGGACATGCGCCGTCGAGGGCGCGACATTGTCAACGTGGAGCGGCTGAAGCCCTACCATGACCCGCTCATAGTGACAAGCTGCTAGGTCGCCAAGCGGCTCCCTTTTCGTACCCGGGGTAATTGTAGCGAAGCGTTCGAACTCTGTAATGGGTCTTCCTTTCGAGCTCGTTCTAGTGGGTTGTCCTCTTCTCTGAGAGCACGCCCCTCGTACTCAGAGTTGGCCGCGCCTTTACTGTCGCTGTCGTGCATCGTCGCCGAGTACCCGCTAATCAACGTCTTTACACTTGGCAAATTAGTGCGCAGGAGGTTTCGCCAGGGGTCGCCTGTGAAAGCTTCGCCATCATTGCTTAGCACCAATATCTCCGAAAGCGCTGGTGATTGGCGGACGACTTTTCATGAAGACAGAGAAATTGTCGTCGCTAATCACTGAAGCGTCAGTTCGAAAAAAAGCAGCAAGGCAGGTGAGTGAGCCACGTAACAGGATACCTGTATTAACATGACGCGCGTGCCTACACATGCGAATCATAAATTTTCGAACTGTAGGTACGTTACAAAAATAATCACGCAGTGAGCTGGAAATGACGCCTTGAGGTGCAATAGAAAGGGCAAATCTCAAAAAATGAACCCTACGACGCTGGCACAACGCTACAGCTACAGCTGTCATAATAATGTACAGTAAGACAAGGAGCGTAGCCTAAAAAGCCCTTATATATATATCAATTATGCAAAGCACCGTAAACTTCACTTCATTAAGTTAACCGGTACTTTGAGCGCACGCACGCTTGCATAGCGTTGTCACAATTCACTCTTAAGGGGTCATGAAGCGCCGCTTGGGCTTGTTGAAAAAACACATCCTGCGGTAGGCTGACACGGCTATGAACTGCTCAGCCAAATATTGCAGTCGTACGCGCCGCGTAAAGGCTACAAGCGGAGCGCGAAGTTGCTGTTTTCTCAGGCGCCCTGTTTTCAAACAAGGGCCGGTTCTCACTCTGATCGATGGGTGGGGCGCCTGTCACTTGACGTCATACATCTGTCTTTCCACGTCGCAAGAGACATAGCATCCTTATTGGCCAATAGCCTGAACAAATCAATAGTGGTGCTTGGATCAGATGCGCTTGCTCCCGTTGACACTATGTATAACAATTGTTGTAGATAAATAAACAGGCTGAAACATGGAAAAATCTTGGTGCGAGTTTTCAAAAAGATGACTCTCTTTCGGTAGAGGCCAACTGTCGTCTGCTGAAGTCAACGCACCCGCGCACGTTCAAGCGTAACCTAAATTTGGCCACACTGCCTTTTCGGTATCGCAGCCCCTTGTGCCTGCCTTGTTTCGATTAGTTTTGAATGCCATAACTGGTCTCCAATCTTACAAAACTTGTGTGTGGCGTTCACTTCTAACGCCACGGATCAGTGCGTGCACAGATCGAGTTGCAAGCAGATTCTTTCCGGAGAGCGGCCAGCCCGTATATATAGGCACTGGATCTTGACCTGCAATGTAGTGCCGCTGGGAGATTTCTCTTGTGCATAGTTGAACAATAAATATTCGCAGCGTGCGCGTTAACTAAAAGCGGAGCGTGGGTCTCTGTGTCTAATCGGGGCCCCCAGTTTTAGGGTCGAATCCCCTTACGTTTTGGCGTGTCGGCGGGTCTCGGCTGCTGTACGACGCTTGTCGTCTGCTGTATTAACGGTGCATCTGCTTGATTAAAACCGGTTCAGCGCAAGAGAGGGCACCACACTGTATATGCTACCTTTAGGTAGCAGAGTTGCGCATTGGTCTGGCTAGCAACCACAGCTATGCGGCGAAGACGCGCTCCGTTTTTGCAGGCGACATGCCTACCGGGTCACCGATCGGCAAGTATGGCGTGTCGAAGACCGGTGACTAACTTTACTGTGAATGACTAGTGTCAATCCAGTTCGTTGCAGCGGCGCGATCGAGAAATACAAGAATTGACCCGAGCGTAAGCTTCTCCGCAACGCTTGGTTGCTAGCGGCGTTTGGAAGACCGATGCGCGACTCTGCTACCTAAAGGTAGCATATACCACGGTGTTAGAAGTATTATAGGTGCACCGACGGCGCCTCCGGAAGTGGCGAACTTCTGTCCGCGGTTTGTGGCGTCTTGTTCACAGGGCCCTAGATGGCGCTACACTACTGGTGGCTCATGAGCGGTATCAGGCATGGTCGCTTCGGAGCCGCGAACGCCCCTCGAAATGAATAAAAAACTGTGCGTTCGCGCTATAACGAGCGCAAAAATAAATAAATAAATAATAGCTTCGAATAAATCGAAATTTGGACGATACAGCCGTTACCTGTTGAATACGTTGAATTTGCCACCGCGAAGGTTCGCGGTGGCAAATTCAACATATGCCTTCCTCATTCGGACAATTAAAGATATGACAGTGACGTCACGCTGAAATATGACAGACACTCGTTCTATTTGTAGAAGTACAGTTTAGATAGTTAGAAAAAATAACGTATTTCCGTAGTATTACAACAGAAAATGCATGCTGTCTTTGCAGTCGCGAACATTCGAAGTAATTTGCGGTCGTTGATCGCGGATAAAAAAATGTGTCACGAATACGACTTTTTAGCTAGTCGAGCATAAAATAGTGAATTTCAGCGAATGCCAGCAGCTAAGTTTGAGGCACCGACGAAGGACATGAAAAAGCATCCTGATATGGCACTGGGGGAAGGGGGGACATTAAGAGTGGTGGATATATGTTTCCGATTCTTCTTTGTTGCCAACTGAGGGGTATTTTTCACTGTTATTGTCTCGCATAGTCACCCGAATGCAGCATTACTACTTCGTCTTTCAAGGAACACGTCGATCGCGGTGTGCGGAGTCTTTAGAGCGTAGCCACCCTAGTAGCACAAATTGTTGTGGCAATGTTTATGCAACATCTGCTATGTTGCGCAACGTTGCACAACTTTAGACAATATTGCGGCAATATGCGTGGATGTTATATGAAATCGTAAAGCATTTTCAAATGTTGAAGCAACATTGTGAGACAATGTTGGGGCGCGAATGTTGCCGCGATAATGCACCGATGTTCGCACTTCTTTTTTAGTTGTTTCTAGGATGACCCTTTTTAATAGGCCGGAATTTAAAAAAAAGCTGCTATACTTTTTTTTTCAACGTCACAACCAACGGCTTTGCGAGGTCATTTCCAGACGCACCTGGGGATAGGGTTCCCCATCTGGGGAAGGGGGCTAAGGTTCAGCACAGCGTCCCCCTACAAGTCAAAGTATGGCGCAGATAACGCGGTGCACGCGGTGGGTAATGCCCCATGCCCCCGATCCCGTGTTCTCTCCCATTTTCTCTATTTTTCCATTCCTCTGCGCGCTCAAGTGCAGCTTTACTTTGATGAAACGTTTGGAATAAACCGAATAAGGCCTCCGAGACTTGGTGCATGAAGCGTACCAAAGCGTACGTCGTACTTCGACTGTCTCAGAGGCCATCTGTAAATTATAAACTCGATATAACAACGTGTAGTTTACGTAAAATATTTATATTACTTAAATTAAACATATATATGCAATTTCTTGAAAGAATAATTTTTTGAGTGTTAGAAAGAAAAGGTAATATTTTGGTGGGAGGAAACCAAGGAAACTCCATCGTCGTCGTCATTAGCTACGGAGCGGAAGGGCTGTCTTGGCGGGCTTTCCGTGTTGCGCCGCTTCGCATGTGCTGGCTATAGTATCGTATTCACCATTCCGTGTAGATACGGGTCGCTTCGGCGTTGGAATTCTCGAACCACCGGCAATTATGACAGCGGCTTCCTTGAAAGACGGCGTCGGGAATGTCACTGGCGGTCAGTGCACTTGCATTACTTTCTGTATGTCTTCATGAATTCCTTGTGTGATATTGTCGTGCACATTTCTTTGCATGATGAAGAGAGTGAAGTGCGCTCTCGGTAGCGTTAGCTATCGACAGAAGCAGAGGAGATTAACGGCTTCAGTACGAAGTGAAATTGAAAGTTGCCATTCAGGCTGTGAATCAAGCAACGAAGGTGCTTTCTCGAGTGACGTCGAGCCTGATAGAGCATCTCCGATTTCTGTACTGGTCCCTGATGATGAAAGTAGTTCGTCCTTAGTGGCACCTCTGTCAGTATTGAACAATCATTCCCCATTACTTGACCATCATAGTGACTCGGCGAGCAGCGGTGATTTTTCTGATAGTTCAGTTGGTATAGAAAGTACTTGTGAAGTTGAACACATGCGTTTAGATGGCAACGATGAGACCAACGCGGCTACGCCTACGTCCCTTGTAAACAACACAACGTTGTGTCTTCAGGATGATCTGAAAGAATGGGCTCTGAGTACCCAAGTGCCTGCATCACACTTCACTTCTCTGCTCAAGATCTTGAAAGTTTACCATCCCGAGCTACCCGCAGATGCAAGGACGTTGTTGAAGACACAGAGAGATGTTGAGCTGCGGACTATTGGTGGAGGACTGTACTATTATTTTGGAATGACGTCCCAACTGACCACCCACGCTTCAGATTATCTCACCGACGGATGCGGCACTTTGTCTTTGATAGTCAACATCGATGGCCTGCCCATCTCCAAGAGCTCACGGAGGCAGTTTTGGCCCGTGCTCGTAATGGTGAAGGAAAGCAGAGTCCGTTCACCTTTCATAGTCGCCCTTTATGAAGGGGAGCATAAACCACAGGATTTGGGTTCATACTTGAAAGATTTTGTCCAGGAGATGAGTATGCTGGTAGGAGAGGGTCTCACACACCATGGAAAAGTGTTCTCTGTGAGACTTCATGCATTAGTTTGTGACGCTCCAGCGAGAGCGTACATTAAGTGCATAAAAGGCCACATGGCGTACTTTGGATGCGAAAAGTGCTCTCAGAAAGGAACCTACTCGGAGGTTGACCAGAAGGTGATCTTCCCTGATTGTAATAGCCCACTTCGAACTGACGAGAGTTTCCGAAATCAAGTGCAGAAAGAACATCACCATGGGGAATCTCCTCTCCTGTGCTTGAATGTCGGACTCGTCACCCAGTTCCCACTGGACTATATGCATTTGGTATGTCTGGGAGTCATGAAGAAGTTCCTTGTACAGTACTGGGTCAATGGAAAGCCCTGCAGTTCAAGGATGCCTGTTGCTGCAAAGCTTCGTGTGTCTGCAAAGCTTGCGACTTTTAGAGAGTCAGCTCCAAGCGACATGAAGCGGAGGCCTCGTGGGCTGCAGTATTTAGAGCACTGGAAAGCAGTAGAGCTCAGAAATTTCTTGCTGTATTATGGACCAGTTGCTTTAAAAGGAAACCTAGAAGACAGGTTCTTCAAGCATTTTTTAAAACTGAGCGCTGCTGTGACCATTCTTATCTGTCCTAATTTCACCACCCGCCACATGGACATGGCTGAGCGCATCCTTCAGGAATTTGTTAGTGAAGCTGGTTCGCTTTATGGCAAAGGCATCTACGTGTATAACATGCATTCTCTGCTGCATCTTGCTGGTGATGCCAGAAATTTTGGTCCACTCGATGAGTTTTCAGCGTCTCCTTTCGAGAACTTTTTGTATCAAATCAAGAAGCTAATCAAATCGCATTCTCGAGCTCTTCAGCAAGTTGTCAGGCGCCTGAGTGAAAGTGGTCTCACTGGAAATGGTGTGTCGCCTTCGCAGAATCATCGCCCAATGGAACTTTCTGGGCCTCACAATAATGGACCAGTGCCACCTGATTTTCATGGTGACCAGTACTCCACACTTGCAATGGAAGGCACTGTGCTGAAACTGAATAAGCTTGATAACTGCGTGAAGCTCAAGAATGGACATGTTGTGTTAATTACGAACTTTTTGTGCTCGCCATCAGGAATTTTCATCTGTGGTCATTATTTTTCGACGTTGAATAATTTGTATGTTTGCCCTCTGCCATCTTCAGAATTGATGATTTTTTCTGCTCAAGGACTATCTGAGGAATTCTCAGTTTGGCGTGTCGAGAATGTTCAGCACAAGTGTGTGTGTCTACCAGATGGACCACAGAGCTATGCAATATTTCCCCTTCTTCATACTTGCAGTGATGCCTGTTAATGTTGCTAGTTGGCCATCTTTTACATTTGCTCTAAATCAAAAACAAAACACTGCACACTGACTGAAGTACAGCTGCATCACTCCTTCTTTTACAAGACGTTAACTTGCAAGTTTGTTACTTGAATAGTGCTTTTTGTGTGTACAAATTTCAGGTACAAGAAAGCTGTTCAGCGTTGTACATTTTGATGAGGGTGACGACGTGTCTGTAGTGCCTTCGAGTTGGGTTATCGGAAACAAAGAAGTCAAATGGCCACCATACAAAGGTGCTCATAAAGTGACGGCTGCCATAAAACATCTCGAGAGGCCATCGTATGACTGGGAAATCTACAAGTGCCGCGTGTTAGGGACGTGTGGTAAGCAGCTGTTGCAGCATTTTAATTCTTTAGCTTATTGAATGTCTACACAAAAATGCACTGCTGCAGAAACAAAATGTTAATTTGTTTTTTATTGTTTTATTCGGCTGTGCGTTCAAAAGCTCACCAAAAAAATTGTGGCAGCTTCACACTAGTGGTGCCAAGCCTGAAGGAAGAGTGGAGCTGGTCAGCCTTGCTTGTTTCTCTTTTTCTCCTGCTTCTTTGTTTCTCTTTCTATTGTATCTCTTTTTTTTGTATCTGTTTCTTCCTATTTCTTTCTTTTTCTTTTTTTCTCTATTTATCGCTTCCTTTTTCATTCAGCGCGATACAACGAGGACAGAGATGAAGGGTGTTCGTGTCCCTTCCCTTTCATTGTTTCCCTCTATTCCTCCTCCTGTCTTGCTCTCTGTTTTTTCTTTCTCGTTTTTGTGTCTGTTTCTTTCTTTTTCTTTCACTGTCTATGTCTTTCTATCATTTTCTTTCAATCGCTTTCTTTCTCACTCTCTGTTCATTTTCACTTAACGCTCACACCTGCTGTACTCAGTAGTGGTGCTTACCCAATTCCTGTGGCGCATAGCCACTCGACGTGTTTTGTTTGCGTAGGACAGATTATGGCCAGCTTGAACAGCTGTACTGTTAACAAGGAAATTCTTTGTTTTCTCTTTTAGTTATTCATGGTGATGCATTAAGTGCAAGTCCACATTTCATCTAGAGGACTATTCTGATATTTATATTTATAGACTATACTCTTGAATTTCTTACTGCTGCATTCTGAAGGCATACAAAGCTGGCACAAAAAACTTGCTCAGCTATGAATTGTTCTTTCTCCATTGTTACAGCTCTTGCCTTGAATTTTGTGAGCTATAATTTGTTTCTCTCTCTCTTTTTTTTTCTCTTTCCTCTCTGTTTCTCGTCTTTCTATTCCCCTTCCCCGACCCCCCAGTGTAGGGTAGCCAACCGGAAGTGTTTCTGGTTAATCTCCCTGCCTTCTCCTTTTTCTGTTTTCTTCCTCCATAATTTGTTTCTTTGGGCACTGCTTAACAACTCATACTTTTTGACGTTCTGATTTGTGACTCGTGTTCATTTTATCTGCTCTTAGACAGCTACAAAGCAGCCCGAGAAAAAGAAAAGCAGGCGACGGTGACCTCCGACTTGGCGTCTGGGGCTGATGAAGAAGCACCAAAAAGGAAGAGAAGGCGGCCGCAGCGTCTCCAATCCTCGGATGAAAGTGCGGAGGACTCGCTTGACAAGGCAGTAAATGAGCGCCCTTCTGTGCCACGCAGTCTGCAATATGTGTCAAGCCCACCCCCTCCCAAGTTGCCCAAGAATTCTTCAGTTTTACTGCCTGCACCAGCGGCCACACATGCACCAAGCACCACATCCACTTCAGTCCTTCCAGAGGACTCCAGATCAGCAATTCAGAGAGGGGGCAGGACCCATGTAGCTTGTAAGTTAACCTTCGATGATCTTGGATAATATATATGTTACACTGACATGGAGTTCGCGCTTTTTCACATATCCTACTATGTATGGCGTGATGTATGCCTCGGCCAGCATGCTGCCACCCCCTATTCACAATTTAACTCGGCGCATGACTTCCGTTGAAAAGTGAATTTTTTCTTGTGTCCATTTGAACGAGCTGTACTAGTTTATTCTTTGCATTTTTTCAGCAATGCTTGAAAAGGTTTTGAAAGCCCTGAAAGAGATCAAAGCTGAGCTGGGCGCTCAAAGTAAAGGTATCCAGCGCCTTGAAAGTGCCATAGACCTTCAGCAAAGACCATCTGCAGGGCCCAGCTTGGACTCCTCCGTGCTGGATTTGCTTCCCCTTACAACACAGTCAAGTCTGGAGGAGCTTGAGCGCCTACTCCAAGATGACGCTAACAGAGCAGGACTGGTGGGTGCTGAAGGAGATAAACGTTGATCCTTTTCATATTTGCTGAAGAAGGAGTGTTCATTTTCTTGCTTGCAGTTTTTAATTTCGAGCAAGACATGTATGTCATTGCTGGAGATAATAAAATCTAAGGCATTGGTCAGAGCCCTTTTTAAGTTAATATGTGGTTAAGGAGCAGGTTGATATGTAGCTAAGCAGCGCGTGCTTCTGTTTCAGATTTCCCATCTCTCGCACATCGGGGGAGCCTCTCTGCCAGATGCTGTGCGCCACATCCTAAAACGATGCATGAATGACATCCTTGCCCAAGATTTCTCGTTGACAGGGCGAAAGGGAAAGCGGCCGTTAATAGGCCTGCGACTGACGCGAGTAATAAAAGGTGAGGAACTTAATAATTCTTATTTAGTGCTGTCTTCACGGTGCGTTATTGTTAATCTTTGGCTCTGAATACGGGAAAGCAAAAAAAAGTGCTCTGGTAAAAATGAAAACGATGATCATATTGTTGCTTGGACTACAAGGTGCTATTTTCTGCACATCGAGTCTGTACTAGTTATACATAGCTTGACACGATCAGGAATATAGCAGCTTAAGGAGTAGTGTATGTTAAGCTTACATGGAAACCATCTAAACAAAGCAACAGCTCGATGAGGTGGGAAACGTATGGCACTGCATTGTAATTGTAAAGAGCCAAATGCTTAAAATTATGAACAGCTTATTTCTTATAAAAGTGGCAAGTACTTCATTATATGGTGAGCATTATGTTTGCACTTTATTGTTTTCATCAGTCATTACGAGTTTAACAAAAAAAAAAGCATGCCTATGGAGTTATCTGGTTCAGGTCACTAATAGCCCAAATAGTGATGTCTAGCATTTTGTGATGTCATGGACACTACCTGTACCCATTGCAGGTAATTATTATTTGTTTCCGAAGCTTTTAAGCATTATTTCAAAAGTTAATGGTTCACTGGCTAAAAGCTGTCATGGCGTTTGTGAATTTTTGTCATTCACCTTTTGCTACATTTGGAATCCTTTTGAATGTAAGTTTTGTAGAAATTCAGTCGGACCGTTTGTTCTGCATGCTTTTCAAAACTAGCAACAGCCTGCCAAAAGAAAGAGTGTTCAAGATTTGTGCTTTCAGCAAATAGTTGATGTGAAAATTCTCTTTTTTTCAGAGGCTCTGCGACCTTCGTTTCCAACAGCAACAGAGTGCCTGGTGAACGCCCGTATTGCGGACTGGCTGCGCTATGCTCCATCCAGGCAGCAAAAACGGTATGGAGCATTAATTTCAAGCTCTTGTTGTTGCATAAAACTTGTTGCTGAGCGCCCAACCTTTCTGCTTTCTCGTACTTCTTCTCATGCCTTTCTTTCATAGATTGCGCTAAAATGTACCCCTTGTTGCCTCGCTGCTATTTAGAAGCAAAGAAAATGTAATTTCTTTGCATGAGGAGGCATTAAAATTTTTTAGATGCCTTGCCAGCCAAACTGGATAGGTAATACATGAGTGACCGAAATATGGAAGAGGTGCAGTATTTACCATTTACAGACGAGAAGTACCTGGGACTGATGTTTCCACTTGAAGACTTGCTTTATATGAATGAATGTCATGTCATGCAAATGGTGCATGTTCATTGTAAAAAAATTATTACTATGTGCTATTTCTTGCTTTATACAGAAATATTATGACTTTTCCTGCCATTGTTTTATCACTGCGCAGTCCTTGGCCACCCTGTAACACTTGAATTCAAGGTCTTTTTTTTAGAGAAATTGCAGAATGCACCTTGCCATAAAAAGGTGTCACTACGCAAACCTCTCTCCAGCAGCAAAAATTTTAAATTGAGTCCACTAGAAGTGAATTTATCAACCGTACTTGCTTTTACATGCCTTTTCTGCCTTTCCCTTTTCATAATTATCTTAAGCACACTGAAGGCCGCAATATCTGGCCAGTACACAACCACTGAGATAGTGTGGCGTGTTGAGGCAATGCCTTACGATCTCGGAGCCCAAGTGCTATAGGTGTTTGCACGAGTCGGCCACTTTTTCTTGCCGTGGTATCATCACAAAAGGCACAAGAAAGATGTTCCTTGATCAGCTGTGCATGATTGTAGGCTCCCTGCTGCATGTAGTGCAACAATATTTCATTGGCATGTTCCAAGCTGCACAGTACAAGCTTGTTAATTTGACTCCCGTTAATTCGTAAAATCGGATAATCCAGACATGTTCTCTGGCCCCGGCAAGCATGTGTATTGTTTAATAGCATCACTCTTTTTGTTAATTCGGTCACATTTGACCGCAACCCGTTTGATTCGGACGATCCTTGTAGTGGGCCGAGCTCGTGCCGCAAGCGTGTGATGCAAAGGAGCGAAAACAGCGGACGTAGGCCACACGGGTGCCTTCAGAACTGCGCGGACGCTATGATTGTGTCTATAGCAACCACGGTTTCGTCCACAGCGGATGCGGCACCCAGTAGCTTCGTTTTGACTTCAGGCAATGCATGCGCAATATGACAAAAGTCAAACATGGGGAAGGTTGTTGAAGATGAAGATCTTCAGCCGTGACCTGCATGCTGGCATAAAACTCGCTTGCTACATTGTGATGGACGAACTGTCAACCATTTTCCTGGCGAAAATAATTATCGCCACGTGCGCGTGGTGATGTTGGTGGTGGCTATACGTAATTGGGGATGAGTTCAGAGCACGTTTCGGCTTAGGGGGTCTTGAGCCACGGTCAAATTGTGAAAGATGTTGTGAATGACAAAAATTTCGGCTTTTATCCTGCTTTTATACAAAATGAGTACTGGATTCACATATTCATCAAGAAAATGAAAATATATTAATATAATAGACAGTTGTTTATTGTTTTCTTTATACTTTCAATAGTTCGGTTAATCTGGAAATTTTTTTTCGGTCCTGTGAAATCCGAATTCACAAGCTTTTACTGTATTATCTAGAGATCTGGGGCACTTTCTTACCATATTGAATGTGCAGGCACTGCAAAATTGATGCTTTTAATGCAGCTATCATCGGCAATGAAATAGAAAAATTGGCTCAATTCATCTCATGCACCTTAAGAAATTCTCATCTTTTTCTACTCTTGCTTTTTTTTTGTTTACATTTTGCAGAGAAGCAGCCACTCTTATCAAGGCAACCGAAGCCAGCCTCGCAGATGCTGAGGATGTGATGTGATGTGGAATGCTGAGGACGGATCTGATGTCTTGTCTTAGGCAGCATCACTTTTGTTTATAATGCAAATGTGAACAGCACTTTTCTACTTTTGTTCTGTATACATGACGCCATCATGCTGCATTCACCGCCACATTTTCATGGCTCTTGAAAGAAGTGTTCCATTCTTTATGTTCTTTTTCCACTCATGACTTCTAGTACCTCTAAGGGTACCAGTGGGAATCCAGGTTGATTCAGTTCCAATGGTTGCTGCTATATACTGTAAGTGTTTTCATGATGTGCAATTTAGAATGGCTGCTGAGATAGCTGCTCAAGTGTTCCTTTGTTTAATTACTTTATGATTACTTGGGACTGTATAGACTGGAAAGTGGCCATATTCACGGCAATCATTTGTGATACCATGGCGATGCCTATGCATGGGTCACAATGCAGTGGCCTAGAAATGTCACTGTTTCGTCATACACCATCATTTATTTTGTATGTATAGGCAATTCTAGCTCATGATATACTTTAAAGATTTTATATAACTATGCACTTCCAATGCATGAGGGATAATGTAGTCGCCAAGTGGTCATTTAATTATGAAACTACCACTCCTCTGCCTTAGGTAAAAACAACTTTGTTTATTGGTCACGTAATGACAATGATACAGCACGTTTTTTTTTGTGTAACAGGTCTAATGGCAATTAAAATCTTACTGTCATCTGTGGTGATTGCATAGTGTAGTCAAGGCTGATTTTCAACCTATGAAGGCATTTGCAAGTGGCCAAAAATTCTTTGTCTTCTTGAAAGTTGTAAGTTAGAATGATATTCATGTCACGCTCTTTCCTTATAGTCCATTGAATTGCTCTAAAGACTCCTTTGGTTGCATTTGTAACCATCTCGTGTTTTGAATAGGTACGTTGCTCACGGAGTGAAACGTGGCAGTTGTGGTGTGCAGCTGCTGGCGCCTTCATTGCCGTCCTTGGACGCCCAGGCAAGCAAAAGTATACCATGAGGTAAAGGCAATCTGTACATACATGTTGCAGATCACAGCACATCACAGTGCAGCAGTTATCCTGCACATGTGTTTACTGACAATTCCACAAGTACCATTGGTTATTTGCAACAAATGTCCCGTTTCAGTCCATGAGCAGTGTAGTTGGGCATTTACAGAGAAGGCAAATGGCAGTTTTAGGGCACACTCTGTTTTTATGAAAGTGTTCTCATTTTTCAAGAAGTTATTGGAAAGTTTTTATTGCTTCACGGTGTTTTTGAAAGTGCTCTTTTTGTCAATTGCATATCAGTGTTGCATTAATGAGATTTTCTTGTTTAATGCTTGAAGACAAAGCTTGTTCTACAATGTCGGAAAATGGTTTCGGCTGCTTTATTCTCTTAGCCTGCCCATATTTGACCAATACTCTCGTATCTACCTCATCTAAACGTTGGTTTAAAATGGACAACTCTTGCTTTAAAGTTGTATAAGCATCTCCAAAAGCTGCTGCTAAGCGCTTCATGCTGTTTTCATTCCTGTGATTGTTTCTTGTCACAAAGCAAAGTACTGTAAGTAACTTAAAATGCTACTGTCATTGTGTTCAGGAATAAATATTTTTACACCTTTTCTCCTTTCCTTTGTTAAGTGTGGCAGGATGGCTGCACTTTCATTGTAGTGCTCTAGACTAAATTGGAAGTCTATATGAGTATAGTCTGTGTGGTCAATATAATACTCCTCAGACTTCTAACATGTACACATGTATGATAGTCATTCTAACAGGGTAAAGAAATCTCTTTACTTGACATAACTTGTGTTTTAAGACAAAATGTAGTTGTGGTTTGCTGATATTATGAATCTTGTTCAGTTATATGATATTAACCTGCCACAGTGGCTCAGCTGGCTAAGGCGATCTCCTGTGGAGCACGACATAGGGAGGTGTGATGCTCCTGGCTGCGGCAGCTGCCTTTTGATGAAGGCGAAATGCAGAAATGCCTGTGTGCTTGCTAAAGAATGCCAGGTTGTCAAAATTAACCTGGAGCCCTCCACAATTGCGCACATTATAACCATATGGTGGTTCTGGCCCGCAAAGCTTTAGAATTTAATTATTTTATGCTATTATGCAGTCGCATTAATGAATTCATATCACATACGGATGTGTTGCCAATTGTTGCGTGAATGTTGAGTGAATATGTAGCACATGTTGTTACCATGTAGATTAAAAGTTGCAGCAATGTTTCAGAAATGATGCAGCAATGTTGCACATGTGTGTGTTGAGGAAACGTTCCAAAAGTAGGACACTAGCCACGTTGAGGCAACCTCAAAAGGTAATGTTGACTCAATGTTAAGGCAACAATTTGTGCTACTAGGGCAGTCAACCGCGATGGTACACCGGTTACGGTACTCGGCTGCTGACCGAAGTTCCCTAGTTCGATCCCAGCCGCGGCGGTCGCATTTTGATGGAGGCGACATGCTAGAGACCCGTGTACTCTACGATGTCAGTGCATGTTAAATAACGCCACATTGCCGAAATTTGTGGAGCTCTGCTACGGCGTGCCTCATAATCATAACGTGGTTTCAGCACGTAAAACCCCAGATATTCTCATTGTTAACAAGCGTAGCTTTCGCACGGAGAGAGAAAGACTGCACACGCACGTAGGTATGGTTGAAAAAAAAACGGGCCAACTCACGGCGTGGATGAACTCAAGACGATGAACTCAAAACGAACTCAAAACTTGGCCGGCACGGCGTCATTAGCCAGAGCCGCCTTTCGTGGTGTGCTCACAAGAACGTGCTCTTTGTACACTGCTTCCCACGTCTTCGTTATATACCTCGGCTCGAAGTGCTTCTCGCACACGTAATCAGTCGACTGCAGCACGCGGTCCTTGCGCGGAATCGCATGGCGCCAAACATTCAGGCGTTCCGCATCTCGGGGTGCAGAAAAATCGACTTTTCAGTGCAGGTCTTGTACACAGAGTTGCACCGCGGCACAAAACACTTTTTGCCCATTTCACGGCTTTCTCATTCGAATAGCATGACCTGCCATCGCACAAAACGAATTAAACGAGGAAGCAATGTGGCGACAACTGCTTCGTCACCGTGGCTTTGTCAGAAGAGAGGCCGGCGCGCGCCGCTGTGAGCCTCTTGACTGCTCCTGCCATCTCGCGGCGTGACGGCGCGGAGGAACCGAAGTTCGACGCAGCGAGCGCATGGCGCCGGTGCTGCGTCGTTCCACCTGTACTTCTAACACCGTGGCATATACATTAACTCCAGGCACCACCACCTCAGTGCTCACCCTGTGGCGAGAGAGCGAACGGCGCGCGTTTTGCTGTGGGAAACACCGGCGCACACTACAGGCTTCGCCCCTCCCCAGGTTTCATGTTAATGGAGCTGAACACATTTGCCTACATGTCCCTCCGTCACAAATTTCTATTCATTATTTCTTTGCCGCGCACGCGCCAGCTGTGAGTGAGGAGGGTTTTTGGAAACACCAGCTATACAGGTCAGTCAATACAAGCTTCGCTTGAAAAAGATTTAATTGTGGTGCTCAAGCGCGAAGTACGCACCGTTTTCTTGAAAACAATATTTCGAGCCTTGTGTTAAACTTCTGAGTATATTTGAGTTGCCTATTCGCCTGGTGCGCCACCGATGGCGGCGCTGCGAACGGCGCTCCGCTGACGCAAAGGCGGGGATGCGGCTTTTGTCGTCTTCTGGTCTGTGGCTAGAACAGCAGCCTTTTTGTTATAGTTCGCTCATGTCGCACGGCGTTCCCCAACTACTAGCTGTATGTTCTTGTAATGATAGTTCTTTAGGTGGCTGCTATCATTACAGGAGGTTAAGGAACGTTAACATATTTAACGTATCTTCTATATACACAGAGCCATCGCGATCAGGATCATGCCACCGAGTTCGTAGCATCACTCACTGGGCTGGATGGCGTTGAAATAGCTTACGTGAAAGCGCGAACGTCCCGCCAAGCGAGTTAAAGAGAGTCTGCGCTGCTTTGGAAGCGAAGCGGGATCAATTTTACGGCTTATTCGCAAAAGTTAGTGTTATGTAAATAGACTTGAGCGACAAAAAACGTTTGCCGACAAAATGAAATTTATAACTTCATCGACCAGCGGGTTATTGCGGACAGCTAGAGTAGATTGGGCGAGTTGGATGAACATTAAAACTTGTTACACGTACTGAAACACGAATGAAACGCCAGCAGTGGTTCGCGTGCAGTTCCCGCCCTTATGACAGAGACAGATACGCCCTCGCGGTTTGCAGCTCGTGAGCCACAATCATGCTTTCGATCGTGCAGTGCTGTCTAATCGGGCGTGCGTGCTTGCCAATGGTGATGACAGGACGGCGCGCATTATACAGTTTTTAATGCTTGAGGAATGTGCTGTGCTGTCCGTGTTTCATTTGTCACCGATAATAGATATTGATTAACGGTAGGAAAAATCGGCGAATATGTCCATGAAGACGAAAAACAAAGCTCTTTCCCACCACTCTTTTGGCCCCTTTGGCTGGTTATTGCTGTTCTTTACCACACCGTAACGATTGATTATTTTACGGTGAAAGCTTTGGATTCCTGATCAAACGTGAAAATTCACAATCCGCGTCCCTAGTCGGCAGCGTCCATACGAGTGAGGCAAAAATCATCACACGATGACGTCACCTTATGACGTCCTTATGACAACACAGACCGCCAATATTTGTGACGTTATATTGTGACGTCACATGATGACGTCATCACATGACGTGGTCGGTTTGCATTGCGTCCATGATCGGTGGGTCGATCACGGAGGCAATATGAAACCAGGCGATGTGTAAAAAGCTTGCAACGCCTTTGATCCTTGAGGCAGTGCAAAACCAGGATACGGCCAAAAAGCATTCGGAAGGAGGCGGGGAACATCTACTGAACATCGATGAACGAAAAGAAAACATGGATATCGCCTTCCAGTCATCTTAGGCAAATGCATAAGGGACCCTGCGAGTCTTTTTAGTACAGTGACCACATCACGCCCTATGAGGAGTCGACCGTTGAGAGTTATTTACACTATTTTATTGCAAATACATCTTACTACGACTTTTGATGCGAAAGAATTCTATTTATCTACGTTAGTATGATTACACTAATTCTGTTGAGCATATTTTCAAACGACCGGGAACGTGTCAGCAAACGTTGAATGGGTTAAAATATGCTGCACGAAAAAACAAAAAACACAACTCCGCACAACCTACGAAATATTTCACATCACTGTCGTGCATGCCCTTTTGACACGTGCTCTCCACCTTTTTATTTCTTGTTTAAACTTCAAATACTTACGACGCGCTTACACGGCAGCTGCTGAAAAATCGGATTTAATCAAAGGTTGTTGCCTGTAACGACCACTTAATTTATTTGAATGACATCGCACATCGCTTGTCATGCGCTTAAAAATCCGAACAAAGGAATTGAATCGAAGGAGCAGGCTTGGCAACCGAACAAGCGCAGCACGCGGCATACGTATATTGCACTTTAACGCAGACCCGGTAGCCGAAGCCTGAACGCTGAAATCAGTGATCCAGAATGGGCCGGAAAGTCATTTTGAGTGCGCCACACCCATAGGACAGTGGCGAAAGGAAATCGTCGCCACACATACAGATGTACACATTTATGTCTAGCAGACGACACCAGGAGCAATCGACACTGAACGTGCTCCTGACGTCAACTCGGCTCGATTTCGCTGGGCATATTGCTTGAACATTTCGTACAAATTGCTTTATGAACTTGCCTACTAATGTTTCAATTTAACTCAAGCAGGAGAGACTGGCCGCTTGCGTCGAACAGGCTTCACGCATGGAACGCGCGCGCGAAGAGCGGAACCCGAGTCCCCTCTCTGACGCCACACGCGCGAGGGCGCCAGTCAAAGATCCCGAGGCGAATTTTCGTTCACTAATTAGAGGCCGTCGGTCACTATGCAGAGATCAAAAATCGAGGACTCCAGCTTACCTTGAGAAAATCTTCTTTCAATTGTTCTTTGGCCGCAACATTGACGTCTTTGAGCTCAAGCACGATACCAATCAACCTGGCGACAATTCGAACAGCCCTGCATGGTCATAAAATCAATGCGATTGATACGGTGAACTTGCGCTAACAGCAATGTTTCATTTTTTTTTTAATAAACAGATAATCAGTACACATAAAAATAAATCGTGGCGATGAAAAGCATGTATAATATGCCAGTTTTCCTATTCGTTCCTAAATATAAATGGCTAAACGTAAATGCACACCATAACAGCAGCAAGCGAGTGCTTACTCTGAGCACCTTACTTTCGATACCAACTCTATTGCACAACTCAAACACGAAAACAAGAAAGAAAAGTTGGTCGTTTAAGCCTTCCCACCCATTACAATGGGCTCGTGTGCCACAGCATCAACAAAGATAACATCATGCCTTACAGGTGTGCCGCGGATACCACGCTTCTCCTCAATATGACGAATAATGGCATATAGGGTCCTTCCCTACTTCGCGAACATTATGATGATATATGGTGTAGTGGGTACCTTGCAACTGTTCGTGTACTTGTCCCAAGCATGGTCCCAAGAGAGTTTACAACTGTCTCTAGAAAGACCGCTCTTCCAGCTTTCGCTGAGGCTGTGCTGCTTGTCCAGCGCACGACTGACGTTTCTTTTATTTTTAGAAATTCATTTATCTGTTGTATTCTTCCCCCATTTCTGCATTGCCAGAATTTCTTTTTGGTTATTGGTGTAGGTGGTCCTTTCGGTTGTCTATTTTCTCACGGCCTCATCGTCATGAAACTTTCTCTAACTATTTTCCGAAGAATTAGTATTTATACTTTTTTAAACTCGTTGTAATCTTGCAAGCCTGCGCTTTTCTTTTTCTCAACCACACAAAAGCTCAAGGAGTCAATGCGAATTCCGCAGAGATGCTTACCTACACGGTGGACTAGCATTCAGCTGGTATAGCACGATGGACATCTTCGATCAACGACTGCACTCGTTTCGCTCACGTGAGAGCTGTCAGAATGGTGGTGGGTAAAATGCAGCGCCTTCGATGTGTACCTCGCGTTCAGTTGCGGCGAAGCAACGTCCCAAGGAGAACACGAGGCACGGAACGGGAAGTTGCATTCGCCGCCTTCTCTCGGCAGTGGCATCCGGGCATGTCGTTGATAGCGAGGCAGACCATGGAGACGACCTTTTTCTTTTATCGCCACTGATCTGTTTTTAAGGCAAGCGTGACTCTTGGGGGCTTGCGTGGCGCAGTTGAAACATAAAGACCGCGGCCACAATTGCTGCATATTGCCGTTCCGGTCGAACTACTTATCGCGATAAGCAGTTGTTTACCATCTTTAAGAAAGGTAAATCAAGCAACCACTTTTGATATGACAAACTTCGGAGTAGTATGAATGTGTTTTGTGCGTACCACCGTGTTTTGTACACACCACCTATGCGCTGAATTGTTTTTTTTTCTCACAAATGACAGAATAAGCGCTAAATGAGAGAAGCGCGATAAAGGAATATTTTGTGGAAGGAGACGGCCCCTATGAGGGACAGCGACCCGCTGCCTGCAAATGTGCAGACGCGCCTGAGGTGGTGCCTACAACTGCATCTTGTCAAGATAAGGTTCATTCCAGAGTGGACTACATCGGTTGCCTTCATAGTCACGGTGTATGAACGGCTAAAATGAAGGCATTCTATCTTTGTGAGTGCAACTCTTTTGAGCATATCATCAATTTGTTCGTTTATTCCTGCGTCATAACACACAAATAAGGCAGATTCTGTCATTCACTCATTGCCTGTAAAGCAACAATATACTGCATAAAATAGAGATTTTAATACTCTGTGTTTTACGTGCCGACAGCAGAATATGATTACAGGGCACGCCGAAGTAGGTGACTCCGAAGTAATAATAAGCATCTGGTATTACTTAAATGTTCCCTAATAACTTAAGCCTCTGACTGTGATACACGCGACGTCATTGGTGCGAACAGCCTCGATTGGCCCACATGCGACAAATATCAGTTGTGAATTGTCTCCTACCCTGCTTTGCCTAGCAGTCGCCCATCCGTTCTCCCGTGTCTCGCATGACTATCGCGCGCGATCAACGGATTTAACTTCATTTTGTGTGTTCCTGACTGTGCAAGCGAAGATAACAGCACGTACACTCTAAGAAAAAAGCGTGTTAAAATGGTCTGTGGTTCAACCCTCTGGGGACTAATGGGGCTGCCACAACCATTAATCCCCTTAAGGACTAACGGCGCCGGGTCTAACAGTTAGTCACCATGCATCTAACTGTTAGGCCTAACAAACCACCTCACTGGACTAACATTTAGTGCTCACATTTACACCTTACCGGTCAACTGTTAGTCTCCACAGATCACCTCAATGGACTAACATTATGTCCTCACACATACTCCTTACCGGGAAACTGTTAGTCCCCACAGATAACCTCAATGGATTAACGTTTAGTTCTGGCATTTACACCCCTGTCACACGGGCACCCGTGAACTCCGTTTAACTCCCTCGTCTTTTCCTCGAGGGAAATGGGGTTCATGTCACACGGTCACCGTTTCGTTGAGGAAGTTAAATAGAGCTTTTGGTGGAGGGAGTTCGGTAATGACCATTTCGTCTCGATGAAGTACTTTCGTTCCCAGCCAGCTACTGCTACGCTGAAAACCGCACTCGCAAAAACGTCATAATGAGCTCAATTATAATTTTCAGACTATGTTATGTTTTTGTGTGGCATTTCCCGATATGTAGTGTAAGTTTTGGTTGTATTTTTTCGGACATCTGCGCTTGTACTCTCCACACCACGCCTCCCCAAGCCGCCGCTGTGAAGCGTCGCGCCATATTTGTTTCTGCACGTGTGTGGCGCACCCGCAAGCACTGTGACAGGAATGGTGATTCCGAGCACTTCATCAACACACAAAAACACGTTTTTGTTGCTTTAAAGGCGATTGCACAGGCAAAAAATTGGACGTTTCGACGAGCGAAGCAGCGCTGTTTCTGCCCAATGCGGCAGCAGTCGAAAGCTTGCACCGAGCCGTGTAGCACGGCCACAACTCCATTCTGGTTAAGCTCCATTAAGGAGTTCAATGCGGAACGGAGATAAGCGGAGTTCGGTGGTGGCCGTGTGACAGGGGTATTACACCTTATCGGGCAACTGTTATTCCCTGCAGTTGCACCTCGCCGGTCGGTGCACTCAAATACTCCATTCAGATGAACTATTATCCCCAGGGATGCTTTTCTAGTTACTCTCCGCAAGGCTCAACTCTGTCGTGACGGCGCCTATCGAACGTGAGTCACCGGTGACCGAACACGCCGAAGGAGAACTTAAAAGTATGGGCGCTCATTTCAAGTAGTTGCATCATCTAGCGCAATATGTCTTTCGTTTCCTGCATAGTTAGTTTTTTCCCCGAGTGGCAGCGATTTTTAACAGCGACTCAAAATAGCGGTTTGCTTGGTTTGTTCGCGAAAATGGCAGACGAAACGGTAGTGGGACCCTCTCACAAATGTTGTTCCATGGAGAATTCTGTTGCGTCCCCAAGCGACTTTCCTGCTGTTTCTAGCAGAAGTGCCTCTGAGGATAATATCAAATCATAGAAATATAGTTTGGATGATAAAAAACCGTTGAACGAGCCCGGATCGTAGCCAGGTGTTGAGCAGTACATGACGCTTTTTTGCACATAGATTTTTTTACTATCATTGAAATGCCGTGAGGGTTTTCGCGCTATCATATCTTTTATTTGTTGTGCATCGACAGTATATGGTAAAAATTTGGTGACAAACTTCAACAAGTAGAGCGTAATGTTCAGCCCAAGAAGGCAACCCGGCCGTTAGCTCAGAGTAGTGTTGCTCAGTGAAGCGATATGTGCCACAAGGAAAATGGGCGTTTTGAGCATCTTTTTCACTGTGGAGGTAATAAACAGGATTTGTGTTACAAAAATGAGTTTGCGTGGTTTCAAACCCTCTAGAAACAGTCTTATGCCCAAGATGATGGTTCTTGGGAAATGTTCACGGCCGCAGAGATGGTGAATTTTATTTGCCTGCTGATCTATGTGGGCTTCGTCTAGCTTCCACGACTACACTGTAAGCAAAAATAAGCCGAGATGGGAGTAAATGGCTTATTCTTAAGCGCACTCCCCGATGGTGTTTTCTAAACTCCGTCCCGACGGAGTAAAATATTTACTCCCCTATAGGACGGCTTTTTTAGTGGACTGAGGGGAGTTTTGTTTACATCCATCGGGGAGATTCTGCAGGCAGCTACGGGAGCATATGTTTGCATCCATCGGGGAGGTTCTGCAGGCAGCTGCGGGAGTATATGTTTACATTCATCGGCGAGGTTCTGCAGGCAGCTACGCGAGTGTATGTTTACATGCATCGGGGAGGTTCTGCAGGCAGCTACGGGAGCATATGTTTACGTCCCTCGGGGAGGTTGCGCAGGCAGCTATGGGAGTATCTTTTGCATTCACAGGGGAGGTTATGAAGGAGTATATTTGAGCATTTGTTCACGTGAGGAAAAAACTGTTGTGACGCAAAGAAGACGGGGACGAAGCGAAGACATGAACAGACAGACACGGGCGCCCGTGTCTGTCTGTTCGTGTCTTCGTCCTCGTCTTCTTTGCGTCACAACAGTTTTTTTTCCTCAAGTGATGAACCAACTAGCTCAGCAACAAGCCCTGTCGTACACGTGCATGAGTGAGAAGCAGATTTGAGAATTTTTTATATTGATTTCCCACGCTGGGAATGCACAATAGGTTTCCCAGATAGAAGATGCAAACAAAAGCAAGCATTTTAATGCTTTGTGAAAGCTAATTTATTGCATATTTATTGTATAAACTTCTTGCACTTTGAAAATAAATTAACAGGACAGGTAATAACAGAGCCACTTTTGAAAACTGCATTAATAAAGACAATGTATACTATTTGAGATCACAACTTTTCGAAGCTTTGTTCCATAAACTCAGGAAAAATAAAAAGTAAAAAAATGCTTGCACGCAGTAATACACCAATGAAATGCCAGAAACAAAAACTATGAATTACTTAAAACAAACTGCAAAAATAGGGTGCCTATTAAGACAATAATTATGGAGACTAACGTTTCTAGGAGAATTGTTGATGATTATGCTGCAAAACAAATTTGTCGCTCCAAACACGTGTTGCATTTGCATTTAATACAGCTACGACTAAGTGTTACTCCCCTTTAAAGCATCGCTGTAAGACAGTGAAAGCCTCAATGGCACTGAAGATATTGTACATACATAAATAGGTAAATAAGAAATGAAACCCGAAAGCTGACTAGGCGTAGAGAAAGGAGGCATCTTAAACATCACCTTAAAGGGACACAAACCATGCATGGAGATTTCAGTGTGAAATCTAAAAGTGAGACATTGAGCTTGATTTTTTCCTTTTATTATTAAAGCTGTGATGGCGAAATTAACATTACAGTTTGCATATTGAAATTTAGCAATCTAAACCTATTAACTATTTCACTTTAGTGTCCCTTTAAAAATGCATCAGGCATTGGTGTGAACATATTCCCGAGAACTTTAGTTATTCTTGTTCATGAGCATGATCACGTGAAACAAAAATACTAGCCACTTTTATGGCCCACAATGTCATAGACTACGCTCGGCGACAACTTTTCTTCACATCACTGTTGAAACTACAGAACTGAAGCGTATGATTGCTACTGCACAAATAGTAAATGATAATTTTCTCATTGGTCTTGTTGAAATAAATTTTCCTTCGTTTGAGATTAAAACAGTTGCGAGAAGTCGTAGGTAAAATAGTTATTGTTTACATTGCATCAATGCCTGCGTCACGTTTTCATCAATTCATCAAAAAAGGCAATAAACCAAAAGAAACATCAATGTTATAAGCTTCACAGGTACTTAGTGAGCACTACAAAAGTTGAAGCACAAACATAACAAAAGAATGCACGTATAATTCTCCAGCAAAAAAATATGAATGAAAGGCAACCAAGAACAACTTGATATTGCTCTCGAGCCACACGCGGGAAAAAAGAAAAGGAAAACAAAACAGCATTGATGCGGAATCGTAGTAAATTCAGTAAATATGTCGCCACACTTCGCTCAGTGTCTCGAAGAGCATATTTTTTGCTAGATTTAATGGTGTCTTAGGGCTGATGTTGTGTCATTTCACTATATATGAGCGTTATTAAATTTATACACCTATTGTCTTTTGTAGTTCTTGATTGTACCATTGCGTGTATTAAGCTATTCTTGTTTTATTTTTTTCATGTCTAGTGTCCCTCCTGCTTGGGCCAAGTTGGCCTGCAGTATATTGTAATAAATAAATAAATATGGACGATCAACAAACCAACAAATTATGATCTCACAACAAAACGTGGACACAGAAAAGAAAACACTTAAAACAAACGGGCACTAACATGTTTTACAAAAGTGCTGCCCTACAAATACTGGGCCACAGGCGCCACACAGCCCTTGAAAAAAATTATTAGCTCCAGTGCTTTAACACGGAGCTAATAATTTTGGTTCCGTTAACACATTTTGGTTCCGTTTACCGATCATCTTCATCCTCTGGATCAGATTTTTGTGTTTACTTTGAAAAAATGATGAAAGAGTTATCTACAGATAATAAATATGTTATAATTACAGGTGATATCCACTTCAACTTATTGGATTCATCCTGTTTTCATAGTTTTGGTGACGAATGCCTTATTAACATCCCTACTCATTCTGTATCCGGTGGCTCCAGCACTCTGATCGATCCTGTATTGTCGAATCTTTTGTGTCCACCTGATGTAGAGGTACTTGAAAGAGACATTACCGACCACTTTCCCGTCTTCCTCGCACTACATCTGCCCACTATTCATATGCCAACTGTTACACCAAACTCGTTTTTGATAAAAACTCATTATTAGAAACCGTTTCCCACACTGACTGGTCTTCCGTTGTTGATACTAATGATCCGCAGGTAGCTTAGTCGCGATTTCTAACAAAATTGTCCTCGATTATCACTCCTGCTTCCGGGTGCGCAAATGCAAAAAAAAAGTGGCCTCTCCTCAAAACCCTTGAGTCACTGATAATCTCCTTAAAGAGATGCGTACACGCGAAAGCCTTTTTAAAAATACAAAAAGGCAGCCAGTCAATACAAACCTACGTGCGCGGTATAAAAATTTTTTCAACTCACTTTCTGCTCGTCTTAAAGAAGCTAAAACCAAGTATTACGAGCAGAAGATACCTAAATGTGGTCCTGATATAAAGAAAACATGGGAGATAGTGAGTTCATTTTTGAATAGGAAACAAGCAGCCGATACCATATCAGAAATATCCCACGATGCTAATGCTTACCTTACGCCACTTACATTTGCAGATGCCTTTGGTGATTTTTGCTTTCCTGATATTCATCCGCACGCACAGCAAAACTTATGGGCCTCAAAACGCCTCCCACAATCATTCTATATGTTTCCAACTACTCCTGAGGAGGTGGCATCAGTAACTGATAATTTAAAAATAACCAGCGCTGGGCTGGATAACATTCATCCTGGCTATGTTAAAGTAATTTGTAAACCAGTATCATTTCTCTTATCTCACATTATCAACCTGATGTTCAAAACAAGAATCTTTCCTCGTGAACTCAAACGTGGTAGCATAACTCCAGTTTTAAAGACGATAGTCTTTCTTGGGGAACTTAAACGCAGAAATTTTGGTCTGTCTTTCTGTCTTTCTGTTTGTCGGCACGTCCCTCGTTTCAGCCACTCGGCCAAAGTTGAACCACTTGCCCAAGGGCCAGCCGTCTTGAACTGGTTCGGCTGTTCATACTTGTGAACGTTGTCGATCAAAAAGTAAATATCATGCATATCTGAGGTGCAACATCACTAGGTAAGTATTAGGTGGCGTGTTCCTTTAATAGAAAATGCATACATACGTAATTTTAAGGACCCTAGTTTCTTAAGCTGCGCTGAAAATGCATAAGAATGGAAGCTTGAGCGAGTTGGTATGCGTTCATCTTTGTTGAAACAGCGCTCACTAGACGACGACGAAGTAAAAGAAGGCACAGGACAGGCGCTGCCTGTCCTGTGCCTTCTTTTACTTCGTCGTCGTCTAGTGAGCGCTGTTTCAACAAAGCTGAAAATGCGACTGCGCTGAATTTGCCTTCCTCCGTGCCCTTCGCACGAGCTCATTGTTGTGTTTCGGTTTCGGTTCTGTATTGCACTGTACGAATGCCATGGGTTGGTGTTGAAAAACTTTAGTTTTGAGAAGGCCAAGAAGGTGAAAAAAAATATTTAAAAAATGAAAAAGCAGCGTTGTGGGCGGCCTTCAGGCTGCCGGTTGTGGGCGCCGCTCTGGCGTTCCTGTTTTACCCAGGCGACGTGTAAATAAAAGAGTGTGTGGAGAGTACTCGTTGAGTGCGGACGTTTCTCTGCTTCAGCGCTTTGCGCCAAACCGCGTTTTCGGGCTGGCTGGCGTCCCCGCCGGTCGCGTTGGTCACCGCCGGTCTTCGCCTGCTGCTGCGCCGGGACTACCAGCACGCAACACAGCACTCATGTTTCCCGACGTATTGCCAGATGGCGTCCATATCTCACACAGCGCCTCTTCTATCGTCTTTACACGACATTTGCAGCGAAGCACGCAGATACGCGGCCAATTTTTTAAGACAGGGGGTACCTCATTAGTATCTAATTATAGACCGATATGTGTTTTGCCCTTTTTCAGCAAGGTCACCGAAAAAATTATTGAAAAGCGATTGATGAAATATATAAACACATTAAATATGCTTTCACCTGACCCATTTGGATTTAGATCTGGTTACTCTGCTGACCTAGCACTTGTATCTCTTAGTGACCAACTAAGGAAATACTTCGTAGACTTTTCCCGGGCATTTGACACCACTGACCATGACATTCTTAATAGTAAAGTAGGCTCAATTGGTATAACTGGTCCTCCTTTACTACTACTACTACGCGACTACTTACGTGACAGGTATCAGGTTGTTGGTGTACGTAATGCTTATTCTAAGCCTAAAATGTCTAATTTAGATGTACCACAGGTGTCGATTCTGGGCCTCTTACTACTTTTATTTTATATTAATGACCTGCCTAATTGCCTTACATTTTCTAAGTGCATATTATACGCTCATGACACCACAATCATTAATTCTGACGAAGATCTATCAGCAGTAGTAACACGGCTTAACAGTGACCTTCAT
The DNA here is from genome assembly GCF_013339695.2 of Rhipicephalus sanguineus. Taxonomy (NCBI): domain Eukaryota; kingdom Metazoa; phylum Arthropoda; class Arachnida; order Ixodida; family Ixodidae; genus Rhipicephalus; species Rhipicephalus sanguineus. The sequence goes on along the minus strand of NC_051179.1, from coordinate 175,972,332 downwards.
AACTTGTTAGGATGGTGTAAAATTAATAGATTTCTTGTGTTTTCATCGCAAAATAAATCACCAGAGTGCATTCCGCCCATTTTCATCGACAACCAGTCATTATCAGCTTGCGAAGAATGCGTATACCTAGGCGTAAATATCGACCGTAACTTGAAATTTCAAAACCATGTAACACAGTTAAAAAAATTATCACATGGAATACACATCCTCATCAGGGCACGTTCATTTTTTTTCACAACCGGCACTATCTCACTTTATTTCGCGTTTGTACACTTCCACTTTAACTACTGCATAATCTCCTGGGGTAAAACGTACACTACTCACCAAAAACTGCTACAAATAATCCAGAACCGGGCGATTAGATTAATCACGTCTTGTCCACCCACATACAATACTAAACAGTTACTTCAAGAAAATACCATTCTCGATGTAGCCGCCCATGTAAAATACAATCTCGCCACTTTTCTTTTCAAACTAAATAATGAAATCTCATTGTCAAGAATTCCTTCATCATCTTCACTTAATACTAACCCAACTCGTTTCGCGCAGCATAACAACTTCATTCGGCCCAAAGAGCGAACTAAATATGGCAAACAAACAGTTCACTTTGCTGCCATATCATTGTGGAATAGATTACTATTTCGAATAAAAATCCAAAAAACCCGTAAATTTCGCCATAAATTGAAAAAGTTCTTGTTATGTGACATTAATTCTTCTGCATAACTGGATTTTCGACTTGTCATTCTCTCCTCAAACTGTTGTTTTATTTTTTCTCTTTTTGTGTTATTTGCACTTATAGTTTATATTACTGATGACACATAGTCGATAATAACATCGTCTTTTCGTTGTATCTGTATCTCATTATTATTGAACTTTGTAATCTTGCTATTGCTACTGTCGTTGCCAATCAAATATTTATGTTTATATTGCATCAAAGGTCCCATTTCAGTTTACACTACGGGACCTGCTTCTGTATATCCTTATCTTGTACATTGTGTTATGTATGAATAAAATTCGAATGATTGATTGATTGATTGATTGATTGATTGATTGATTGATTGATTGATTGATTGATTGATTGATTGATTGATTGATTGATTGATTGATTGATTGATACAGACAGAATTTCATTGAGTCGCTGAACGCCTATTTTGCGTGACAGCAGAAGTGAGCCATTCCTCGCGGCAGTGCCATACCTAGGTGCGTTTTGCTGGTGAGACCTACTGAGCAGGTGTACCAAACCAGAGACACTGAGAAAAACGTACCTAAATAGTTAATTTAATGAATGAATTGTGCTATAGGTGACGCGCATTCGTTACCCGAAGGATGTTATCACGTGGTCGCGACGGGAAAGAAAGCGCAGCCTGGCTATTGAAGATGAAACTATTGGTCTAACTTGTGCCCAGGAAACGAAAAGTGACGTTACAGGCAATGCACGCTGTGCGCTGATAGCGGAAATCACAGTCGTCGGCCCCCGGCTGCCTGATCAGTGGTAATGCACATCGGCATTTATGCATGTGGCATCGAATATTCCAGCCTTATCGCTGGCAGTCGCGTTACTTCCAGAATAACAGAAAAAGAATCGCGCGTGGCAGTACACAGGTGCGTTTGTCGTTATAACGTGCAGTCATAAGAGTAAACAGTGAACAAGCCACGCGCTCATGGAGGTAGTTTAGACGTGGCAATAGATTGGAGTGCGATATTTATAAGCTGTTTTACGGTGAACCGCAAATCTCGCAAGAAGAAGCGTGACATGGCGATACCAAGCAAGGCCCGGCGAGGCTTGGCAAGGTTTCGCCAGGTCTCGCCTCTGAGGGCTTCGCCAAGAATGCGTATCGTCAATATCCGCGAAAGCGCTGGCCGTTGACTCCCTATGAAGACTGAGAAACTGTAGTCGAAATAAAAGTAGCAAAGCAGGTGAGTGAGCCATCCAACAGAGGATCTATACTAACATGATGGAGGTGTCTACACATGTGAATAATAAATTTTCTAACTGTAAATACGTTACGAAAATAATTTGGAAGTGAGCCGGAAATGTGGCCTTGAGGTGCAATGTGGCCTTGAGGGCACATCACAGAGAAATAACACTACAGTGCGCGCACAACGCTACTGCTACAGCTCTCACAATTAGGTAGAAATTACAAGCCGCTAGAGCATGGTTGTTTTTTGCGCAATGAAATAACGAGGGAAGGGGTCCAGGGGAGCGCGAACTTTCGACTGTTCTACCTAATACTATCCCAGAAACGTGTACTTCTAGAATTAGGTAGAAATTTGGGGAATAATGCCTTACAGGTGTTCAGATGGTACCGCGGGTCTCCGCAGAATGACGAAAAATGGCATAGTGGCTGCTCCCCTACTTCACAAAAATTAGTGATTTAGAGCGCAGTGGGTGCCTCGCAAGTGCACTTGTATTGCTTGCCGAGGAAGCCCATAAGGCCCCAATGATCCATTTCTTCAGGGCCTCAATAATGTTCTTTCTCTCTCTCTCTCGCTTTCTCACGTTAATGTTATATAGCGTCTTGGGAGAGTGAAATAGCTACCGGTCGTCACACAATGCGAATTAGTAAACTAGTGGGTCGTTTAAAGCTCCCCATCTATTACAAAGGGCTCAGCCATAATTTTTCATCGTCATCAGCCGCCGCATCAACAAAGTGCACATAATGCCTTACAGATGTGTAGCAGGTAGCCGGCTTCTCCGCAGAATGACGAATAAAGGCGTAGCGGGTGCTCCCAAACTTCACAAAAATTATAATTTGTGGCATAGTGGGTACCTTGCATGTGTACTTGTATTAGTAGCCCTAAGAGATTTTACAACGGGCTCTAGGAATGCCGTTCTTCCAGCTTTCGCTGTGACTGTGCGGCGCTTTCCGCACAAGCCTGGCGTTTTTTTCTGAATTAAACTCAGCTAAGGAAACGGACAAACCAGCTAAGGAAAGCATAAGGCACATTCGTGGTGTATTGTACTGATTAAGAGTAAGACAAGGACAATGAGAGTAAGACAAGGAGCGTGCCCTAAAGAGTCCCCTAAATATATCGACTATACAAAGGAGCATAAGCTTCAGTTCATTGTGTTAACCGGTACTTTGGGCGTATGCACGCTTGCACAGCGTTGTCAGAATTCACCGTTAAGGTGAAACATTACTGAATAGCTGAGCTTATATATTACATCTCCTGTAGGGGTGTCGAGAAGTCTTTCCTCATTAAGGTGACTGGCCACACTTCGCCAGTATGCACTGATGCCCAATAATGAATCCTTTTCAATTCCCTTTTCCTGGGACTACGTAGCGATTTCACAGTGGCGCCATTGCACAACGGCGTTCCACCCGTACGTGTGTTTCCACCGGTGCGGTGTATTTGACATATGTACACGTGTGCGTGATATGTGTGGTCCTGTCCTCACTTAAAGACAAGTGCTTGCCTTTAAGACGACATTTTAGGAGTCATTGTATGTTTCATGACGCCAGTATTATACGGCTGTAATTACAGCGACAGTTTTCCCGTGTGTATAGAAAACATAAAAAACCACTGCAAACGCTGTCTGAATATGTTTGCAAAATATTAACAGAAACAAAGAAAAGAAAGACCACACCGAAAAATTATATGGCATCATGGAATATTTCAATGTACGGTTTACTTGTATTATTTATACCATGTATTAATTGCAGCCTTCGTAAGAACTTCCATCTGCTTTCGGAGCGGTGATGAAAGTAGCCTGTCGCTCTAGTACAGGACAAAGACTTGCACCGTGATTCAACTTAGCGAAAGTGTGAGGAATGCTGTACCAGACATGGCAAAAAACTGAAACAAATGTTGACCTTTGCCAAAAATGTTTATGGATGTAATGCGCCATACCGCTGTTGCAAACTGTTTAACGAATGTCCAGGGACAACTCGAGGCCGCACCAAGCTCACAATGATAGAAGAATCATACCGGGAAGGTATTAAAATAGGCCTAAAAATGAATGTGATGAAGACAAATATAGTCAATAGCCTGACGAAAGAGAAAAAAATATTATGGCAGCTTCGCATTAGTGGTGCCAAGCCTGAAGGAAAAGCGGAGCTCGGTGGCCTTCCTTGCTTCGTTTTTCTCTTTCTTTCTCTATTTCTTGTACATTTTTTCTCTATCAATTTCTATTGACTTATTTCTCTCTCTATTTCTTTCTTTCATCCCTTTTTGTATATTTGTATCTCTATTTATCGCTTCCCCATTTTTTCTATCTCTTCCTGTTTCTCCCTTTCTTTGTCCTTCTCTTCTGCTGTCTTTTTTTATGTCTCTCTCTTTCTGTCTTTGACTTCTCTGTCTTTCTATCTTTCTATGTCTTTATTCGCCTTGAGTTCTCTCCATTTTCCTATTTCTCATTCTTTCTATCACTTTCTTTCTCTATCTTTTTTCTTTCTTTCCGTCACTCTATTCTTCTGTGTTTTTATAGCTCTTTCATTTTCTCTCTCTCCCTCACGTCTTCGTTTTCGTTTAATGCTTGCACCTTCTGTACTCGTTTCTGGGGCTTGCCCATTTCTTGTGGCGCCTATCCGCCTGAGATTTTTTGTTCGCGTTGGGCAGATTACGACCGGTTTAAACAGCTCCGTGTTAAATGTTCACTACTGGAAGCAATACATTGGAGTGTATAGAAGAATATGTATACCTAGGACGTCTGCTAAGAGGGGAGCCTAATCACGAAAAGCAAATTCACCGAACAAAAAGAATGGGCTGGAACGCATTCGGCAGAACCTCCCGAATAACCAAAGGAAATCTGTCGCTGTCACTAAAGCGAAACGTTTACAATCACTGCATACTGCCAGCACTAACGTAGGGTGCTGAAATGAGGAGGAACAAAGCAACAGGAAAAAAAACTTGAGGACCACGCTGCGTGCAATGAAACGAAAAATGATACGACTAACATTAAGAGATCAGATGACGGCAGAAAGGGTGAGGGAACGAACAGGGGTGGCGGATATTCTAGTGTACATCAAGTGAAAGAAATGGACCTGGGCTGGGCAGGTAATGCGTAGGACGGACAACAGATGAACAGTAAGAGCAACAGAGTAATTACGAAGGGATGGGAAACGCACTTGAGGAAGGCGGGTAGTTGGATGGAGTGCCAAAATTAAGGAGTTCGCCAGAATAGAATGAAGTCAGCTGGAACAAGATAGGGTAAACTGGAGGTCATTGGGAGAAGCCTTCGTACTGCAGTGGACCTCATTAGACGCGTTGTAATGACTCAGGTGTTGCTTTACTGGTAGTTCCATGCATTATACGATATGCTTGGGAGGTTGAAACGGTGTCCTGAGGAGTTCTTGTACTTCCTAAAATAGGAACAGGTTCAGGAGACGCCTCGTTGTGTTTCAAGGTGCGGTAGATAATTACGGCCTCAGCAGTAGTTCACGCATGTAACCGGTCCGGTGCGCTTCAGCTTTCTTTTTGAACAACGCCGAATTCATCTGCGTACTCTTTGCAGAACTGCAAACCGCAGCTAAAGAAACTTTATTGAAAATGGGGCGAACTATACAGCTTGTACTCCAGAAAAGTCAGATATTATGTATAGGCTAAAGGTCGGCAATCTGCAGCCCACGCAGGACTATTATGCGGCCCCTTGGCACGACGTAAGAGTACCCCTCCCCTTGTCACGTCCTATTTGAAGGCCGACATGGCAGTTTTGACCTCAAATGGGGTCAGACAGGAACAAAGAAAGATCGCTTTCAATGGGTATTGTCCCCCAGCTCCGCACTCAGCCAGAACATCTTGACTTCCTTCCTCTGCACAGGTCCAAAAAAAGGGGTACGAGTTGGCTAAGAATGTTCAGCACCAAAAGTTGCATTGAATGATTTTTGTTTCTTTTTCTTGTAACCTGTTTGCAAATTGCGACCTTGTGACATGCGTGCTCAAAATAAACATAGTTTCCATTCCAGTTTTGTGCAGTATTGTCAATTGGCCGAATATTTTCTTTGACTTGCAAAGCACTCCCATTTGATTTGCCGCCCTACCTCCGCTGTGTCGGCTTCATGCAACTTGGCCCTCCACCTCAAAAGGTTGCCGATCCGTGGTATAGACGAAAGGTTGCTTTTGTGAAAAATTTCTTAACTGCGCCAAAACGTTGTATACGGCAACAACGCTTCGCACAGGTTCGTCAAATAAAGATGGGGTTTCGAATATATCGTAATGTACTTACAGACATGTTGACGTAAATAGCTAGACAATTTCTGCTAGTGCTTTTTTGTATTCCAACTATTAATGTTAACCTAATTGTGTCTGAAGAAGCAGCTTCATTGGACATTCGATTGTTATTGTGTGCAGTGTGCGCTCTTTCCTTAGGTGTACTGGTTCAATGGCAAAACCTGGCTTTGTGTTCCATTTTTGGAGCGTGTACAAATAATCCGAAGCATCGCGTGAGCATGTTCCGCGTCGCCGTTCATCTAAAATGGTTTGATGCGCGCAAGTCAAGGGAGACATGTCCTTTTTCTGTCACTTCCTATCTTTCCGTTGAACAGGCGGTAGGTTTTTTTACCTTCTCTTCTTATGGCACCTACTTCACACCTCAGCTTCGCAGGACTTCTGACCTATGCGTGATCGCATACGACGTCTTATGTTTTGCAGGAAGAACCACATAAAGCATATTGGCGGTACAGACCTACAGATCACACTGCTCGTCTTTCTCCTACATGCAACTTGTGGGAATCGAGCGCATCAGCACCCGATGCGCGCGTGTGGTGGACGGCCGGCGTGGCGAAGGCTGAACTGAACGGTTGATGGCATGTGTTGTGGCCGCGAGGACGTTCAGTTGTTAGATTACCTTTTGGCCGTTTCCTTTACTAATAAATGTTTTGTGAGTTGTGAGGCAGCGCTGTATGCCGTCATTTGGCCAGACGACGAGAACCCCTACAAACTAAAAGAAAAAAATGCAGAAGCCCTTCCCCAGTCGGTGAAATAGGGGCAATCGTAGCATCGCGTGGGCGCGCCTGACGTACGGCTTTTCTTTCTTTTTTTGTTTCTTTCTTTCTATGTTTATTTTCTTCTTTATTTATTTATTTCTTAGTTGGTAGCGGCCGTCTCCGGAAGGATGTTTTCGGACTAAGGAGGAGGAGAAAAACTTTCTTTATCCCAAGAGGGAAAGGTGCGGTGGTGGAGGGAGCAGAGGAGTCTACCCGGCGTAGGTCTCTTCTACTCTCTTGGCCTAATTCAGGACCAGGTCCTGGATTTCGGGCGCCGAGCTGCACATGGCAGCCTCACACTGCTCCTTACTATTGATGTTTGTGACGTAAGAAGGGAGGGATGGCTGGTAGAAGCCGACAAGAAAGAAGTGCAATGGAATAAAAGTATGCTGTGGGTGTGAGCCATAGTTGAAGGCGAACAAGAACAAGAAAAAGTATGGCGTCTGTGCCGCTGGACGTCTCCCATTCATAGCGTCACGCAAGTCGACAGGACCTGGCAGCCGACTCATCAGCCGCACATCACCAGCAAAGCCATCAGCAATACACCTTGACCACATGCAGACCACCGAAGCAGAGCCTTCTGCACGCAGCGACCAGCATCATGACAGAGCCATCGGCTGACCTTGACATCCCCAAGTGCACCGGATCAGTGGACGATGGGCCCGTACAGGACTGCTTCGACCTATTCGAGCTCCACGCTACCGCTGCTCCTGGTCGGAACGGGAGATGGTCACCAACTTCAATGACTACGTCACCGGTGAGGCATTCCGATTTTACCTCACATACATATTTGAAAACAACGAATCATGGACAAAAATCAAAGAAGAAATGGCGACCCGTTTTAAAGACTACGGCAAAGACTCGATTATAACCCACCATCTGGATACATTCGAACTCAGTCGTCAGTCACAGGGAGTGTTCGCGCACTCGAACGACGAGCGGGAATTTACCATCCCCAACATGCAAAGTAAAGCCTCAGCTCTTTCACATGCATTCAAGCAATTTTCACAAAAGACCCAACATTCCACCAGGTTTTCCTTTGGCGCGAAAATTTCCGTTGTCTACCTCTGCGCTACCTGATAGAGTCCAAGCCATTACTGAAGCCCCAGATGCACTTGACACCTCGTGTCGCATACAAGGCCCACAATGTGGCTTTGCATCACCTGACGTCAGTATTACCGATGAACCTGAGGAGCCGCCTCAAAAGATTGTTACACTCGCTCAGGACGAGCTGGTAAATCCGCACAATACCAAACCATGTCGCCACTTTCAAGGACAAAGTCTTTCGTCAGATGTCTTCAGCTCAATTGTTCCGCAAAGAGACAAACACTCGGAATCAGAACCAGCTAAAGCCATGTTTGTCGCGATGACGTCGTCAGGTGTTGACCCCAATGAAAGTCGAAGCACTATGGAGCCACTATTGAATACAAGCTAGAACGATAAAAACAGAGAGGCGGCTGTTACTTTCATTGACACGGAGCATGCTTACATCCCACCAGTAAATTGTGTTGAGGCTACTAGCAGTGCATGTTCATTCAACGATGCAGACCGTCCGAGATTTCTACAGCACAATCAGTAAGGTCAGAAGAGGCAAGTCAACAATCTTAGGCGACACCAAGAGAGACTCCAACCAAGGCAACGACGACCGAAAACTTCAACGGAAGCACACTCATGGCTCCAAGGACATCAGAAAACAAGGTCTTTAAACCGAAGGCAAATTCAAGATTTAAGACATCATCGCATCATGAAAGGTCGCCAGACACGCCTTCTGCACCAGAGGTCAAGACTGCGCCTGCGCTTACAATTACGGCAACACCACAAAAAACGCCCAGAACGAAGTGAAAGCACCCCTTATACTCCCCAAGAAGTCAGACATCGTGCCGTTAGCCTCGGTCATCACGAACACAAGGTGGAAGCGACGAGTTTGTATCAGCCACGACAAACAACACGATGCGTACGGCATACTGGCGTTCGATCCCACAAGGTGATCCAGTATAATTTAGCCGTGACATATCTGCGACCCGTGTCTTCCTCAGTGTGATGAAGACACGGCCTTCATCAGTGTGCAGGGCATGGGTATCTTGTCTAGGACGCAACAGCCAGCCTCGCCCACCAGAGTTGTTCTCGATATCACCGGACTGCTGCACTCTCCCCTGAAGTTTTTACGAGTTTACCGAACTCCACTGGGACATATACGATCTGTGCATTTTGACATTTGTCACTTCTAAGCCCCTCCTTGTTTACTTTTCGTTGTTGTTTGTAACTCACGCCTTCTTTCGGCGGGAGGGGGAATCCTGTGACGTAAGAAGGCAGGGATGGCTCGTAGAAGCCGAGAAAGATGTGCAGTGGAATAAAAGCATGGCGTCTGTGCCGCTGGACGTCTCCCATTCATAGCATCACATGTTTATAGAGTTAGGTGGTGGGTTTCGAGTACATCCCCACGTGATATGTTTGTGATTGGCTCTTTGTTGACAGAAAACGCATAAAGAGGAGGGATATATTGCAGGGTGTATAATATGGCGAAAAGAGGGGTAGGGAACGTACAGGTTTGTAACTGGCGCCATAGTAGTTCGTGGTGGCGAGTAGCTCCCTGGTGTAAGGGCTGGCGGGGGATGGGGGCTTGTGTATGGTGCACTGAAGGCGGTAGTGATTTACGAGGTCGTGGATGGTCAAAAGACTATCTCTTACACTGAAGGGTGCCGCGTGGTCTAAGGCACCTCCGGAGTCCTGCGCTGGGTCAGTCATTCCTCGAGCACAGGCATGAGCGGCCTCATTGCCACACAGCCGCGCGTGCGCGGGAGTCCATATGGGAGAAATGTCTTTCGTGGAGGTTGATTTTCGAAGAATTTAAAGGGCAGTTTGTGAGATGCGAGCTGCACTGAAGTTACGTATGGCAACTTTTGAGTCACTAACAATCATAGTGATATTGTGGATGGATAAACCTAATGCGATATCAGCCTCCTATGCCTCCTCCGAGGAATTGACAGTGATGGATGCCGTTGGAATCCACAGCATAAAGGGCACAGGACGAGGAAAATGGGTATTCTGCCGCATTGACACAGAGCAAAAGCTCTTCAGAAAAAACTTACAAGAAGCCAATTACAAGACTCCTTGCAATTTTTTTCCGAAGGGCTTTTGCTCCTTGGTTGTGACGTTTGGTATGATAAGTCGGGTGCATGCTTTTAGGACGGCGCGGTATGGGTAATTTGTTGTGCATGTGGTGGGGAATGTTATATTTAGCATTGGTGATAGAGCTGAAGTTAATGCGTGTCCAATCTAAAAATATGACGGCCTGCGGTAGTGGTCGCTAGCTTAGCGTGTCGAAAGAGCGTATACTTGGGCGTGTTGATAATTCGTCTCACATTTTTGAGCGCAAAAATGAACAAGGACGAAAAGCGACACGGACAAAGCGCTGTGTCCGCGTCCTTTTTCGTCCTCGTTCATTTGTGTGCTCAAAAAGTAAAACATAGCGTATTGAGCTGGTAAATGGACTTCAGTGGTTTCTGAAAGGGTATTTATGACCCCTGTTTGATGGAGTCGTGCGTTAGAGGCATTGCGTGCAATTCGTGGTGCGTGTTAGTAAACTCGGCGAAAGATGGTGTTGACGAAGTCCTCCTCTGCTGGTTTAGGGTGAAGGTAGGGGAGAGTATATGTGACTTTAGTAGTCAAAAACGGCTGTATGAGACGACTTAGCTCTGCCTCCCGGAGCCCTCCGTTTTAGATGCGAAGCAGCTTTCGCACTGGGCTGTGCCCGTAGTTGCATTGGCGACCATCCCACCTATCATAGCGATCTGAGCGCGCGCTCGCGCCAAGGATGACTCTTGTTCCTCTTGTTCTTCGACCGCCTGAATGATGCCACGTGCAGAGCACTTTAGGGTCCCGGGCTGCCGTATGCTGTCCTAGTTTGGCGTAACGCAGACAAAATCATGTGGGCTGGCACGCGCTAGCTCGTTCGGGTCTGTGTAAGTGGCTGGGTAAGACGCTGTGGCCTCTCCCCCTTACACTATCTCAGCAATCACGTGCTGGTATCGGGGAACGAGATTCTGCAGACGCGTGATGAACCCGCGTGGCACGCTGCAACAAGAGTTCGGGACGAGTAACAGCAACAGCAACTACAGTTAATTCATGGTGTGTTCCACTTGCAAGGATGCATTAACATCGGGCAAGGTGCCCGTGATGAACAAAACTTTAAGTCGACCTGTGCGCTGCTTCGCATCCCCACATGGTTCCCTTTAGTGGGAGATGGTATAATTTTTTACCCAAAATTCTCGCTATTAGCCTTAGGGTGTTTTCAACGGTGTTGCATAAAGTTTAGAGTACGTGCGTATTAAGTGAGTTGTTTTGAATAAATAATCCTAGCACACGAATGCGTCAGACTCTGGGAATCAGGCAGCCATTAATGTGAACTTCGATCATTAGTACGTGTTTGTTTCAACGGTGAGTTGGTAGGAGACAGACAGACAACGAACTTTATTGGATCCTGAGGAGTTACGACCCCCTAACGGGAGGCCGTTGTAACTGCTGGCCGCGCCCACGTAGAGGACAGAACGCCGTGACGCTCCGCCCTTTCCTGGGCCCTCTGGATAGCCTGGGCTTGCTGTCGGAAGTCTGATTTTCTGGGGGTACAATAGAGATTCATATGAGATGTGAGTGTTGATATTAAGATCTACATGTAGATGATGATGATAGATTCTTTTATTAGGCAAAGGGAGGACCGAAGGCCACTGATGAGGAGGTTGGGGGTGGGGGAGGGTTGGTAGGAACGCACTAAATCACGTGCGCCAAACCGCTACTAACTCCGAGGTGGGCTAATGTGATAAGCTGAGGGTCTTCGAGTATGTCCTTTTGTACTGCTTCCAAATCGGGATGCATAAAAATGGCGCTGTTCCTTCGATGAGGATGTAGGGCAGGACAACGTAAAATGAGGTGCACCATGTTGGCTATGCATGGAGAGTGGCAAAAGGTACATATGCAGTGGGCCGAGGTGTCTATGCCCCTCTTCCGGTCAGCAAGAGTCTGCCATTGATGAATTATGTGAGGGGTAGTAGCTGTGTTTGCTAGCACTTTGTTAATAAATATCTCCTGAGATCGGCTGAGGGCGAGGTTCTTGAAGATATGAGGAGGGGTGACATCTTTGAGTCTCTCCCGGTTAGTGTACTTGAGGAAGCATCTCCTTGTAGTGTGTCTTGAATGTGTCCATCTGAGCCTTCTTGCACCCATAAAGTGATATAATCAGCATAGATGAAGACGTTTAGGTGGGAGATACGTTCAAGAGCGGTGGGTATAGGTAGCATAGCCAGGTTGCAAAGGATGGGGGAAAGCACCGACCGCTGGGGCGTTCCGAAGCTGCCTAGTGTGTAAGGTGGGGAGTGTTCTGGTCCGAATGTTAATGTTGCTGTGCGGTCTGTCAGGAAGCTGCTGATTTAAGAGTACATTTTAGAGCAACAAGATATGTGGTTGAGGCTAGCATATACAGCTCAGTGGACTAGGTATTGAATGGTCCATGTAAGCCCGGATCGAGGATCGCCTGAGTCTCTTTGCTCTCGTTTGGAGTTATGATGTCGTGATGAAGGCGAAGCATTGTGTTGCGCCGAGAGTGAGGCTCTAAAACCAATCATTTGTGGAGGCAGTAGCCCATTATACACCACGTGTCTTTAGAGGCGTGCAAGCATAAAATGCTCCATAGCCTTTCCGAGGCACAATATTAGGGAAATGGGCCTAAGAGTTTTGTTCGGTTTGGGTAGAAATATGACTCTGGCGTCTCTCCACGAAGGTGGAAGGGTGCCTTTGTCGAAACAGTGGTTAAAATACTCAGTCAATGCTTTAATTGAAATAGGGTCAAGATTTCTAAGCAGTTTGTTGTCATTGCGGTCGGGGCCTGGGGCCGACGTGGTACAAAGTGTTGCGACGGCGTGCCTAACTTCCGCCTCCGTAATCACTGCATGTAATGACTGATTAGGTTCCCCTGTATAAGAGGGTACAGCGTGTTTGCGAAAATAAGGTAAGTGCAACGTGCGGAGGTTGTCGAAAAGCTGTCCTAAGTGGTCACTGTGCTCGTGTAACAGTTTGGTGACGACGTGGCAATGTCCCGTGCAAGAAGTGGTGGGTTCTAGCAGATGCCTAAGGAGTTGCCACGTTCGTTTATAACTGAGGCTGTCGTGCACTCCTTCACAAAGCTGACCCCATTGTTGCGCCGCCAGTTGAGTCGCGTATCGCTTCATTTGTTGGTCTAGCTTCGCTATCCTTATGCGGAGTTTCCTGTTGTGGCGCTGGTGTTTCCATCGTCGCAATAGCGATCGTTTTGCATCCCACATATGGAGAAGCTTAGAGTTAGGAGTAGACATCGAGGTGTCTGGTGGTAAAGTATTGGTGTGGATTTCGACGTCTTTTTGAAGCTGGTGAGTCCACTCCCTAGGTCTGCAATGTGTGAGGGGGCGGTGCTGTTGCGGGTGTCTCTATACTTGTCCCAATTTGTGAGCGTCAGTGGTTTGGGTGCAATGGGTCTGTGTTTTAGTTGCGGAGTGATGCTAATAATGTAATGATCGCTCCCAAGGATAGAATCCGCGTGGCGTCTTTCATGTTCTTTCCAGCATTCGTTAGCCTGTAGACCGACCCAACGAAAGGACGATCACGCAGTCATAGAAACGCGGTTTAGGAATTGAGTTTTCTCGAAGTCAGAACTTTCCTGAAATGGGCGATCCTGATATCGACCTCACGCATTGTACAGCAGATCGCTTTTATTCTGCCAACACGAAATATTGCAGAGAAGCGCCGACATCAAGTGTACTGCTTCCCAATTGTTTTTTGCATCGTCGATAGAACGCATTCATATGCTTCAGTTCAGTTCACGTTGGGCAAGCACGGGCACGTGGCCTAGTGTTGTAGGCCCTCGTTTTCGGGCTGCGGGGACCTGGGTTGAAATCACAGGCCCGTAAAAAATATTTTGTATTATTTAGTAGTTCTTTGGTGCGCAAGTGCCAGATGTAGTGAGGAGGCCTTTTTGGAACAGCGCCTGCTACACAAGTCAGTCAATACACACTTCGCTTGAAAACGCTGTAATTATGGGCTAAGAATATGGACTGTTTTCTTTAAAACAATATTCCAGATCTTCTGTTAAGCACTTGAATATGTTTGAGTTGCCTCCGCTGCGATGTAGTGGTTATTACCAACAATCTTACGGTGACAAAAACATGGCCATTGCAGATACAGGTGAAAAGTCCCTATCACAGGTACAGTCAGAATCAAAAGCTTAGGGACCACGAGACTCAAGGAAAAGCCGACTATTCCCCCTGCTTTGGCAGGCAACCTTAAATTTTTATTTCTGACCTGTTCCAAAATGTACTAAAAACATGTACTGTGCAGGTGAACAGAATGCAGTCACAAATTATTGGGAAATTCAAAGTTTTCTCAGGCCTAGTGATCTGTAAACTTTTGAGACTGCAAAATGGCGCAGGTTTTTATTATGTTCCCTGTCACTACAGCATTTCAGGAGGCTTACGGCTGCGCAATTCACTAATTAGAGGCCGTCGGTGACTATGCAGCAATCCAAAAGCGGAGACTACAGCTTACCTTGATAAAATCTTTATTAAGTTGTTCTTTGGCCGCAACATCGACGTCTTTGAGCTCAAGCACGATACCGATCAACCTGGCCAGAATTTGAACGGCACTGCATGGTCATAAAATCGATGCGATGGAAAGAATGAACTTGCGCTAACAGTTTCATTTTTCTCAATAAACACATAAATCAGAAAACATAGAATTATATTGTGGCGATGAAAAGTATTAATCATGTGCCAATGTCCCTATTCGTTCTTAGTTATAAAGTGCTGAACGCAAATTCACACTATAAAAGCAGCATGCGAGTGTTTTCTGTGAGCCATCTTGAACTCGGTTACAGCGCAACACTAGACAACGACAAAAGAAAAGAAGGATACGAACAACACGGCGCCGTGAGCATCTTGCTTTCGATACCAACTTTTTGCACAAAAGAAACAAGAAAGGCAAGTGGGCAAATTAAATCTCCTTACCGATTACAAAGCGCTCAGCCGAAATTGTTCATCGTCATCAGCCACAGCATCAACAAAGTGCACATAATGGCTTACAGATGTGTAGCGGGTACCTCACTTCTCCGCAGAAAGACGACTTCTACCCTACTTCGCAAATACTATGATGACATATGGCGTAGTCGGCACCTTGCAGTGTTCTTGTAGTAGTCGCCCCAGTCTCTAGAAAAGCAGCTCTTCCAGCTGTCGCTGTGACTGTGCTGCGTGTTTCGCGCAGGACTGCGTATTTAAGAGCGGAGCTGTTAAGGTTTTCGTTGCCCCTGGTAGATCGAATAGTAATTGTCATCATCATTGTCCTTTTCAAGTTCTGCTTCGTTCCCACAAAACGTGCTCCGATTTGTCCTCTTCATCATCATCTGCTTCGCTCCCAAAACATGTGCGCCAATTTCTCCGGCGTGGCATGTAATAAGCCTGATGGGTGAGGGGAGAGAAGGAGTACATAGAGAAATAACTAGACACAGGAACATATAAAAAAAGAGAAAATCATGGCAAACGAATTCCTGATGAGACGGCGGGAATAAAACCCGCGCACTCACTACCCAAAGGCGAGCCTCCTAACCATTCGACTATCAATGCACGCTAGAACAGCATAGCATAGATTTGTATAGCATAGTATATAGCAAGGTAGCGGGAATGGGCAGTGAGGGTGAGGCGGAGAGAATAGAGGAGGGGACAAAGTAAATCATAGCATAGAGAGAAAGAGAGAAATAGAAAGAAAGGTAGAAAAATACAGAAAGAGAAAGTACGATAGAGACAGATATAAAGACATAGAAAGAGATAGAAAGAAATCAACAGACAAAGAGAGAGTGAGAGAGAGAAAGAAGGGCAAGAAGAAGAAGGATAAAAAGACAGAGAACAACAAGAAAATCCATAGAGAGAGAAAGAAAAATAGAAGTAAACAAAGACACAAAAGACAGAAGAAAAAGAAAGAATGAGAGGAAGAAAGAAATAGGTAAATAAAGAAAAAAACAAATAAGGCCACCCACCTCTGCACTACGGCTTGGCACCACTAGTGTGAAGCATGACGTATTAACTAGTCACGTAACATCTAGTCACGTGACTAAAATCACGTAAATCCGCTCACATGACTTAAAACCACATTACACTCACGTGACTAAAATCACGTAAGATGACGTAACTAGCCTCGTGACTACAATAATGTAACATCATGTAACTACTCGCGTTACGAGTAGTTACAGACGAAGATCGCTCAACATCGCCTAATAGCTAGTCACATGAGATCTCCCCACCATAAACCACGTAACAGCTAGCCACGAGAGTAAAATCACAACATCACGTAACAGGTAGTCCCGTGATATGTCTAGCCAGGTGTAGGCATACTTAGTAGCACTAGCAAAAACTTAGCCTCGCAGCATGAGCTTGGCAATACTAGCAAAACTTAGCTGGATCGAACACTAGCTTCGCTATGGTTCCGGCCTTGCGCCACTAGTGCAAGCTGCGCATTTTTAAATGGGAGGCATTTCTTAGGGAAACTTCAGTACTTTGAGCGTTTCTATCTATCTATCTATCTATCTATCTATCTATCTATCTATCTATCTATCTATCTATCTATCTATCTATCTATCTATCTATCTATCTATCTATCTATCTATCTATCTATCTATCTATCTATCTATCTATCGAGTTGCAGCGATGGCGTAGTGGTAGAGCATCAGCTTCGCATGCAAGAGGTCCATGGTTCGAATCCCGGTGCCGGACAATTCCCAACCGGATAAAAAAATCCGCGTGATGATGGAATTGTGTAAAAATGCCTGGGGTGCAGCCTCACTGGCGACCACAGCCAGCAATGCACTCCCTCACCAGAGCAGGATTGGCCACCCTGGTGTAGTACTTGGCCACTACCTGCCACATGAATACACCAATTAACCCTCGGCCCTCAGTCCCCAGCGGCTGCGACGCAGCAGAGGGTGCTAATAATCTCTGGGTCCGGGCAGGCCGCCATTAGAATCTGCATTGCATTTGGCTACGTATAACGCTAGAACTTTATCTAGTGAGGCGAGTCTAGCTCTACTGCTCGAGGAATTAGAGGGTGTTAAATGGGATGTAATAGGGCTCAGTGAGGTTAGGAGGCCACATGAGGTTTATACAGTGCTGAAGAATGGACACGTCCTATGCTATCGTTGCTTAGCTGACAGAAAAGACCTAGGAGTGGGGTTCCTTATTCGTAAAAATATAGCTAGTAATAAAGAGGAATACTATACGCCTAGTGCGCGCCGACGGAAGCGCTCGGGAAAGCAAGCAGACGGCCGCCGTGGTTTCCTACGTCGTTGTACGTGTATTTCCGCGTTGTTCCCGTTTTCGTAGTGAAATAAGCAATGTTCGTCGTATGTGTGGTGGCCGAAACTTCAAGGTATGTCGAATAACAATTGCTGTGCAGTGGAGTGCTGAAACACATACAAAAACGCGCCCGCAATACGGTTTTACTCACTTACCGAAAGGCCTCCTGAGCAAGAGCGACGGAAGCAATGGATCGCTGCTGTTCGTTGGCAAAGACGAGCCGCTTCGTCATTTGTGCGAGTTAACACGTCGCTTCTTGTTCTAATGCTTTCGTTCTGCCATATCGGTGCTCGCTGGATGCACTCGATCATGTTGACACTGGTGGACGACCAAAGTTATCAGCCTGAGCATGCGTTGGTTCGGTTCCACCGCCGTGCAGGGCACTTCGCTCAAACGTTCTATAATTCAGAAGTGTTGTAGTTCGGGCGAGTTGGTCATCCATGAACTTAGCTTGTACTAGCGCGGTACATGTACCGCGCTATCACAAGCTAAGTTCTAGATTTATTATTTACAGAAACAGAAATGCAGCAATGGTTGACTTCAGAAAGAACGAGAAGTGATTGAGACGTCACCTTTGTAAACAAAACAAAGCGGATGCTCACCACGAGCTGCACCTCATAGCTGGATCTTGTTACGCTGGTCTGCGCGACGCACCTTTGATATTCCTCCGCAGTCGGTCATCACATGTCTTCTCGGCGACCCTCTTCAAAACTTGTCACTGTCATCTCTTGATACTTAACTCATAGCACTAGATCATCAAACAACACGTCTTCTGCGGTCGAGCGAACGATACTATCACTAGAACGACATAACTTCTTCGCCGACTAACTCCTCACTGACTGACTCTACCCCCGCGCGCTTGCTGCGCTTGCATTGCCTGTATCGGCTCGCGCCTGGGTTTGGGAAGGTGCGTATGATTCGTCTGTGCGTAGCACACGCGAAAGCTAGGGAAAGGGCGAGATCCTCTCGCCGATTCCTCTGCGGAATCAAACGGCGCCGCCGGTTCGGCTTTGCTTTCTCGAATATCCCAATCTTTCGCGTTCGTTGGCTGTGTCGGTGGCGTCTTCTGCGGAGAGGTTAAGGGGCGCGCGGGCACGCTCCCGGCGCCTTTTAAATGCGAAGCATTTCTTAGCGAACTTCTGCGACTTTCAGCGTATCTATCTATCTATCTATCTATCTATCTATCTATCTATCTATCTATCTATCTATCTATCTATCTATCTATCTATCTATCTATCTATCTATCTATCTATCTATCTATCTATCTATCTATCTATCTATCTATCTATCTATCTATCTATCTAGCCGCCTACGACTTTGTGCTCTCCTGGCCATTTCGTTAATCGGATGTATACCAAGATTCGTGTGTCATAACATGGCCTTATTACGAACATAAATGACAGGTCATATCATGAAAATCATGACACGCATATCATGAACAGCATGATTTACATTCCACGACCTTAGGCTCTTGCGGCCGTTCCATTAATTAATTATACACCAAAATTGGTGCGGCGTGACAAGAATTTGTGATGAACATAATGACAGGTCCTAACATGCAAATCATGACGCGCATGTCATGTGCAGCATGATTTACATGGCATGGTCTCTGAGCGCTTGCGACCGTTTAAATGAAGGGATATATACGAAAACTGGCATGACGAGACATTTCTGTATGACGAACATAATAAACACGTGGTAACATGAAAATCATGACATGCATGTCATGTATGACATGATATACATGCCACGCTCATGGCGCACTCGCGGCAGGGGTGGAAGTGCTGCGCCATTTGCGCCACGTTGCGCCAATCCGCTTGTGCTGCGCCATCCTGCTCCAAAACGCATTATTGCGCCGAAACTGCTCCCAAGCCGTGTTTGGTTTACGGCCTCCGCGATGGGCTCCGGTGAGCTGCCGGAACCGATCACCGAGGCTACGTTTGGTGCCTTCATGTGCCGCTGTCATCCGTGTCATGGCGCGCCTAAGCGAGCTTATATCATCATCACATCACTTGGCGAGCTCTCGTGACCTTGTCGAAGGCGCAAAAAACCTAGCGAGCCACAAGGAAGTGAGTTGTGCGGCCATATTTTTATTGTGGCACCGGCGGCAACGGAGTTTTCTGGCGCGCTGCGCGCACGAGGCGGTTGCTGTCATCGTGGCCTGGGATTGCGAACATGAATAAAATTAAGTGCGTTGACGCTTGATAATGTCGAAAAGGTTCTATTTACTGCGAATGTTTAATTTGATGTGAAGCCATGAAGATAGTGCGAGCAGCTGCCGCGGACGTAAACGCGTCACCATTATTTACAAACTTTGCGTTAAGGAAACCGCTGTATACCTGAGTGTGTAATGTGAATTTTGTGTCATAAGTCTGCATGAGAACGAAAAATTTGTTTTATCCGTCTGCGGTCAATCAAGCCACTACCAACTGCGAAATCACTCACAGGGCTTCGGTTTATGTAAGTCGGTTGGACCATTTCCGAAACTCTTTTTTTTTTTTTAGTGAGAGCGTGCCTCTCCATGTGAAGAATTTGTTGCATTGCCCACAAGCCCTTAGACGTTATAAATGCAGCATGTAAACGCGCTCGTGCAGCGACGAGCTTAGTCTCGCTAGTGCGATCGGTCGCATTGTTCGATTTTGGCTCGTCAGAACCTGCGCTCGGCTCGTGGTCGAGTATCTAGTACCATCCACAGCACGTGACACGCCGCTCACCGCCGTTGCTGTGTGGTTTGGTACATGAGGTGGCGAGTGAAGAAATATGCGAAACAGAACAAGATAGACACCTGGAACGTTTATTACTGAAAAGACGAATGTGAGGTAGCACGAAAACAGAACCACGGGATACAAATTGCGCGCTTGCGACATCTAGGAAATCTTGGAAGGGAACTTGAAGGGAAAAGGTGGAAGCGCTTGGCGCAATTTTTGGCGCGATTTACGTGCGTTTTTTGACGCTTTGCGAAATCGCGCTGTTGCGTCCCGAATGGCGCGATTTCATGCGCGACTGACGCGTGGTCGGAGGGTCGCGCGCGTCATTTTCACGAACGCTATCTCAAAATTGCGCCGCCGCGTGTTCCTACTTGAAGTAGAAAAGACAACGCCTCGCGCGGCACATCGCCCGCTCGTCCGACAAGCTGAGTTTAAGGTGCACACGCGCGTTTGTTTGGTTTCTTCCAATGCCTCCAGACGGCGCTGACATCCGCGCATTTCGAAGGAACTGTTTGCAGCTGGCGTAGGCTTTTGACGAGAATGTAGCAACACGACAAACGCGGCGCAGAAACGCCGCTGCCGAAAAACGTTCATTACCATGAACGTTTTTCATTTGTCAGTCTGGTCAAGTGTAGCTATTGAAAACATCGCTTATCTCGTTTTCCTGAGTCATTGCTCTATCACAGCTGTGATGTTTTAATGATAACACGTACGTGTGTGTATGTATATATATATATATATATATATATCATTTGTTTAAGCGTGGTTGGAGCATCAGTATTGAATGTTTTCTAAAATCGTTAGAATTTCTTGTGTTTACCAGAAATAAAAAGAATTAAACAACAGTGATGTTTTACCTTACAATTCTGCTCCAAAACTAACTTGCATTGCTCCAAAACACACATTTTGGTGCTCCAAAGCTGCTCCAAAACAGCATTATTCCTGCTCCCTGAGCTGCTCCAAAACACTCAAGCCCGCTTCCACCCCTGACTCGCGGTCGTTTCGCTAGTTTGATATACACCAAAATTTTTATTGTGCTGTGTGACTGTATGAAGAACATGAATAACAGGTGGTAGCATGAAAACCATGACATCCATGACATGTGTGTCATGATTTAGATGCCACGCTCATGGTGCCTTTGTGACCGTTTCGCTTGCATGATATACACCAAAATTGGTATTGCGCGACGCGACCGTATGACGAACGTAAATGAGAGGTGGTAACATGAAAATCATGACATTCAAGTCATGTACGACCTGATTTACATGCCACGCTCATGACGCATTCGCGGCCGCTTCGCTAGCTTGATGTACACCAAAATTGGTATTGCGCACAGCGACTGTATGACGAAGGTAATTGAGACGTGGTTACATGAAAACCATGACATGCATGACATGTTCGACATGATTTACATGTCATGCTCATGGCGCACTCGTGGCCGTTTCGCTTGCTTGATATCCACCAAAATTGGTATTGTGCTATGTGACTGTATGAAGAACATGAATAACAGGTGGTAGCATCAAAACCATGACATCCATGACATGTATATCATAATTTACATGCCACGCTCATGGTGCATTTGCGGCCGTTTCGCTTGCATGATATGCACCAAAATTCGTATTGCGCGACACGACCGTATGACGAACGTAAGTGAGAGGTGGTAACATGAAAATCACGACATGCATGACATGTACGACATGATTTACATGTCATGCTCATGGCGCATTCGTGGCCGTTTCGCTTGCATGATATACACCAGAATTGGTATTGCGCGACGCGACTGCATGACGAACGTAAATAAGAAGTGGTAACATGGA